>NC_092877.1:300458449-300758449 GCF_028372415.1 Notamacropus eugenii
CATGCATTAAAGCCCGTCTACCAGAAAAAGCCCTCAAAGGTGAGCAGAATATTTCACTGATCAACACTGCCACATAGCA
Organism: Notamacropus eugenii; assembly: GCF_028372415.1. Taxonomy (NCBI): domain Eukaryota; kingdom Metazoa; phylum Chordata; class Mammalia; order Diprotodontia; family Macropodidae; genus Notamacropus; species Notamacropus eugenii. Next base: position 300,458,529 of record NC_092877.1, read on the forward strand.
GTACTACAGGAAGGGACTCTGCGCAAGTCACTTAACCCTACTTGCCTCAGTTTCTCATCTGTAAAATGAGCTGGAGAAGAAAATGACAAGCCCAGTTCAGTGTCTTTGTCCAAAAAACCCCAAATGGCATCACAAAGACTTGGACATGACTGAAAACGACTTGACAACAAGAAGGGATTAAACAGAGAAAGAGAACTATATGTAAATATCAATGAAAATTGATGCAAAAATCTTCAAATCAAATCCTAGAAAAAGAAATCCATGACCACGTTGGATTTATAGCAGAGTTGTAAGGATGGCTCAATGTTAGAAAAATGATTAACCTAATTATCTGAAAAACAAATACAAGTATAACAGCATAATTAGATCATGAGGCAAACCTATGTCTCAATTCAGATATATGAAGATTTCTTCCTTTTGAAGGAGTTCATTATTATTAAGAAAAGTCCAAAAATATCAGCAGCTCTGCTTTTGGCATAGAAGATTCTTTATAATTTCTGGATATTTGTTTTTCATACTTTCTGAAAGCAAGATCTTCAGCTCTTTTTTGATGTTCTTGATCAATTTTTAAAAAAGCTTTATTGATTCCTTTTATTTTACATCAGTTCTTTCTGGATACAGTCATCCCTCACCCACTAATGAATCTTCTCTTGTGTCAAAGAAAAACAGTTAAGTAAAATCTACCTCTACTTGCCTCTATCAAGTTTAAGAAATATCTCTTTCATCTCATGAACTCAATGTTATTTCCATCTAAATTTTATAATTTAATACATTTTGATTTTATCCCCTCTCAGTCCTTATCTTTCCAACCTGAAAAGTTTCCATCTTCTAAGTATGACTTCATATGGAAGCCTCTCCATCACCTAATCAACTTCATTTCCCTTCTCTGGGTCTTCTCCAGTTCTGTTATGCAATGTGAAAAGTGAAGCATGTTAGGGTGAAGGATTCCCAGAAGTTGTTCAGTGAATCACTGCCTTAACCAGGAACAAAATCCAGGTCGTTCGATAGCCACTTAATTTTTCCAAACAACAGATAAAATTGCTACACCCTAAACACTGTTACTGGTTTTCTTCTAAATAAACATTCTGATGGTCCAGTTGACAATATCCTGTTCTTGTGAGATCCAAGTCAAAACTCAAATGTCGGTATCCCAAGCTTTTAAAATGAGGGAGAAATTTTATCTTTAACCATGATAAAAGGGGAAGAGTTTTTGTAGTGGGGAAAAGAACAGTAACCTTTGAGGGTTAGCCCTGTAAAACCAAAGTATAAACAGATACATTTTCTTCCATAAAGCATGATGTTCGGAGGACTCTGTCTATTAGGCTAAGGATTTCTCACTCTAACTTCCCCCAAACCTGCACATCAGAGGCCAACCCCAGAGGAGCAGGAACGGGGTATTTACTATCAGAAGCATTCAGAGCAGGGATGAGGAAAAGTGGAGCTTCCTACTGAGAGTAAAATAATTGAAATTTCCTCTATTACTATGGGAGGAGATGGAGAGGGGAAGTATTTACTAAGTGCCTGTGATGTGCCAAGCATTGTGTTAATTGTTTTTCAAATATCTCATTTTATCCTCACAACAGCCTGGGAAGAGATAGGTACTATTATCTCCATTTTACAGTTGAGGAACCTGAGGCAAACTGAGGTTAAGTGACTTGCCTAGAGTCACAGAGCTAGCAAATGTCTAAGGCTGGATTTGAACTCAGGTGTTCCTGCCTCCAGACCTGGTGCTTTCCCTAGCTGCCATGTGAATCCTATGGTAATGAACCGAACAGAGGTGAGGTCACGGGAAAAATAGTGACAATGGCTTAGACATCTAACAGGTAAGACTTCAAGATATACAGATGGGGCCCCCAGAAGTAGGTGTACAATAAGCACCAAAATTATGAAATCCTATTAGATAAGCTACCTAATTTGGAGCTACAGCACGCCCACACATTAACCATTCTGCAATCACGGTTTCTAGAAATGCCTGTTTTCCTGTCATCCTCCACACCAACCCACTCCTCCTTCCTCTTAAAAGATGCACAATTTTCTATTTTCCTCACAACTATATTTCCCCCTCCCACCTCCACCTCCAAGCCCCTTTTGGTCCTGAGCACCTACATTTGACATGACACAGTTTTCAACAACATTGTGTTTTGCTTGCCCCCCCCCTTTAATTTTGGAGAATTTTGTATAGGCAAAGACAGCCTGTCCCAAAGATTTGATGTGCCTCCAAGCTTTAATACATTAGCAGGTTTGAAAATGCTAATAAATCTGTGAGAAGCATAGCTAGTTAAACAAAAGTAGTGAGTATTGGGATGGGGGGAAGGGGAAGTGGTGGAAGCAAATTTTGCAAACATGAGAAAAGTGTTTCAAAAACTGACTGCAGTTTAATCTTGCATAGGGGAATTTCATGATGGAAGGGAGAGAAGTATTTAAGATGGAGCTGGGGAGGCCCAAGTCAACACTCTTTCCAATGTGATAAAAAACCCTGTAGATCTATTAAACTAGCCTCATAGAAAACTGTCATCAGGCAGAAAAACAATAGGGATCACAAAGGTGTGAAACACATTTTCTGTTCACTTTGATGAGGTGCTAACTTCAAAGGCTAAGAAAACATATTTAAATGGTTTTAAACATGTCAGGGTACAGAATGAAACTGGGTTTGGGTTAGCAAGAACTTCTTTTCCCTTTATTTTAAAACAGCCATATTGCTAGGTATTGCCTTGAAATTTGGCAGCAAATTTTGACCTATTGCAGATTAGAAAGAAAGAATGAAATGTGAGGTCTTGCCAGCCCCATTAAGTGCTTCAAGGGAGTGTTTCTCAGACATATATTTCATGCTTCATCCAGAATTATGATTCTGTAACCAGAATGAAGTCATCACCTGCAAAAGTAGTCACTTTCTTTAAGACAAGAACACAAGTTTAGTGATTGTCTTGTTGAGGAACCATAAAAGATTCCTATCTGTGTTATTATTTCATGCATATTTACAATTTTCCTGTGACAAAAATAAAAGATAGATAGTGTTAACCCCAGGCAGCTAACCCAGTGGACAGAGTTCTGTGCCTAGAGTCAGAAGAACTTATTTTTTTTGAGTCCAAATGGCCCCAGGCACTTACTAGCTGTGTTACTCTGGGCAAGTCACAACACAGTTTGCCTCAGTTTCCTCATCTGTAAAATGAACTGGAGAAGGAAATGGCAAACTGCTCCAGCATCTCTGCCAAGATGACCTCAAAGAGGGTCATGAAGAACTGGGCACAACTGAAAAACAAACAACAACAAAGTTGTTAACCCTCTCTTTTTTTTTAAATTTAGATAAGCAAGCTGAAATGGAGAGTTGGAATAAATCACGTTCACTTGTATTTTAGAGCTAAACTCTAACAGCATAGGCCATTTGATCCACTTTATAATATAGGATTAATATAATAGTACCATACCTGTGATTTCATTAGGATAAGCAATTATGTCTACTGTGGAGATTCTTTTCAGCAATGCAGATCGACAACGCAACTGCAATTTATATTCTCAGAGCATCATCTGGGCCACTAAGAATATAAGTGATTTTACTAAGTCCAAAGGGAACATTACGGGTCACTTAGTTTAACTCCATGACTTTACAGATGAGAAAACTGAGACCCAGAGTCATTAAATGACTTGACTATGAGTCATACAGATAGTAAATATCAGAGATGTGAATGTTCAAAGTTTTTTTCTTCCATTATACCATGTGAGAGGTAGCATATGAACCCAAGTCTTCCTAACTTTAAGGTCAGCTCTCTATCCATTACATTATGCTGTGTAATAGTTGACTTATAGTCAGTTGACTGGTTAGTTGACAGGTTAGTGCAGATCCAGAGATCATTTATTAGCCTCTTCCCTGAACAGAAGTGCTGGTTGTGTCCCCCTGAGTGTAGTGAAACAGACACTTTGCCTGTCTGTCTCATATTCAGAAGTCACAGTATGGATGATGTATATTCTGCTGATCGATTTAGCCCCAGCATTCTATAATTCTGTTATAACAATGCTGTTTGTGGGCTTACTTTCAAAGTCCATACTGGCTGGGTCCCCAGGTGAACAAATCAGGGATGGTGACAGAAATTTTGAGTTTGAATAAAATTATTATTCAGGCAAGGCTTGAGCTGACTGCCTTGTGAGGGGGCCTAAAGTATTTAAAAGACCCTGGGAATTGTATTACTTCCCAACTAGGGGGGAGATGAAACTGTAGTGGAATTGGACCTAGAAGACAGAATTTTCCCATTGTAGCAATAGTTTTGAAATTTCTTTCAAGAATTATGTGCAGAGAAGATTGGAGAGAGTGCTTACAGCAGTGGCAGTTGGAGGTCACTTTCCAGAAGACTAACTCTAGGTTTTGTTTTGACTGGAGTCTTTCCCTTTCCTTGGCTCACTGAGAGAATTCAGTTCCAATTCTGCATTTTCTGTGTTTACTTGAGAAGGAATACAACTCCCAGGGTCTTTAGAACCTTCAAGGCAGATAGATGGTCCAAATGTTAACCTGAATGACAGTTACACAAGGCTCAAGGCGTTGACTTCTAGATTTACTTTCCAGCATTTGAGTCATCCTTGACTCTACACCAGTGGTGTTAAGCTCAAATAGAAATGGGGGCCACAAACTTTTATATAAGGATCCTTGTGGGCTGCATATTGACTTAGAAAACCACACATATTTTTATATTTCTTTTGTTATTTATTTAGTCTTTTTAAATATTTCCCAATTACATTTTAATCTGGTTGGCCACGAGCCACATATTTGACATCTGTGCTCTACACTATCTTTTACCCCCACATGCAATCAACTGTCAAATCATCTGACTTCTTCTGTGTGACTTCACCTCTTAAATCTCCAGGCAACTCTAAGATATTAAATTGCAAAGTGACTGATTTGCATTGATGAAGGGATTTTCCACACCAGAACTTCTCTACACCAATGCAATAATAAGTATCCTCTTCCCCCACTGGGGATACTGATATTCATACCGGCTACTTCAAAGTAACTTTGAGGACAACAGTTTTTAAACCTTAAAGCACTATAAAACATATTATTTTTATTATTATCATTAATAATATTGTATGAACAAACATATCAGTACAGATAGCCAGTCACACATTATGCAAAGCATTATTTCAGACATGCAGAGCGCTTCCTTTTGCTTTCCTCATATGGAGGTTGTCTACTCGTTGTTGTCATTTTGATCATTTTATTCTTTTAGGTAAAAAGTCCCAACTGACTTCCTTTATCCTTGAGTTTTTGACTCCTTGCCCTATAACCACTCATCCTTTTCCAAACCCAAATCGTGGATCATTCCAACCATCTGCCTTCTCTGTTCCTACATGCATGCTGATGAACACAGATGGAGGAAGTCATAGAACTGTGTTGACTGGGTCCACTACAGACTGATGCTATATAGCCCCAGTCTAATGCTTTACCTTGATCTTCTTCTACTTCAGTAATTAACTAGAACTGACTCCCTTCAGCATCTGTTCCAAACCCTATCTTATATCTGAAGTTCCCCTATACCACCCTTCCTCCCTCCTTCTCAGCAAAGAATCTTGCCAAATAGTTCACTGGAAAAATTGCAACCATTAGTTAATGTGCCTCATGACTCTGATGTCCTCTTTCCTCACCTCCACCTTTTAGGATCTCCAATCTCCTTTAGGCTCAGTTTAACCATCGCCTTTCTCTTGATTCCCATAGCTGCTAGTGACTCCCCCCCTTCAATTACATTACATTTTAAAATATATTTTATAAAAAAATATATTATATAGCATTTCATATATATTTCTAATTTATAATATATTTATAATCAATATATTCTATAAATATATTTTAATAAAATAAAAATATTTTAATAATAATTTAATAAAAATACAAATTTTAATAATATTTTAATAATACAAATAAAATATTTGTATGTTTTATCTCCCACATAGAACATAAGCCCTTTGTGGACAGGGACTCTGCTCCATTTTGTGTTTGTCATCCCAGCTCTGAGCACAGTGTCTACTTACTAACTATTTGTTTGATTTATTACAAGTTCCCTTTTCTCTTCAATTCTACTCTTCAAATCACCTGTGTATCCTTATTCTCTCCCTCTTTTTGCTAGCCTCAGAGAAAGAGGTGTCCCTTTGCTTTGCCAATGTCAACAATTCCATTGGAGTCCTGGTTTTTATCCCACTCCATCTGCTACAGAGCCTTGGCTTTTGGATCTTGCCTTCTCTCTCCCAGATTTTCTATGTCTTCCAATTCTCTGGTTTTTCCCCTTATTGCTCAGAAACATGCCTCCATCTCCCTAGTCTTCAAAATATCTCCCCTTACTTTGCTTCACCTATGGTTCCCTATTATTTTGTTCTTTCTTTTCATAGCTGAATGCCTATAAACTGTCTCTGTCCACTACCCCTGTCTTCATTGATCCCCTTGAAAAATCTCCCTCAGTTTCCATTTTAAGCAAATAAGAAGCAAAGTGAGACAGTGGAGAGTATTCACTTGAGTGAGAAGACCTGAGTTCAGATGTTACCTCCATCATGGACTACATTTAAGTAATAAGATTTTAAGACTTTACCCATCCTTTAAAGTCTCAGATCAAATGTTCCCTCTTTCACTAATTCTTAGCAAAGCCCTCCCCCAACAGTCAGCAATAAGCTAGCCAGATCAGTCTTCACAGAGTCCCATATACACCCATCTTTGTACCTTCCTCAGGAGAAAGTTTAACACACAGTAGGTACTCAATAATTATCTATAGAACTGGATTGTCAGATATGATCTTGTCTTATTGTTACTAACTTATATGAGAACAGTCTTTATCAGCCCCAAGCACAGCACTTTCCATATGGTGATTTGTTCTTCTGATCTGTGCCTTCATTGGTATAGGAAACTTCCTCTTGGTATGTGCTCCATATAAAGAAGGTGGCTCCATGAGTACATAGACTATTGTTTCTGGAGTCAAAAAGACAAGTTCAAACCCAACCTCAGACAATTAGTAGTTGTGTGACCCTGGAAAAGTCATGAAAGCTCATCTGCCTCACTTGCATCATTTGTAAAATGGGATACTCATAGCCTCTGTCTCCTAGGGTTATTGTGAGGATAAAGGGAGATAATATAAGAAAAACACTTGACAAAGTTTAAAGGGTCATATAAATGCCAGCTATTGTTGTAAACTGTAACTGTGCCACTTCTCTGTTCATGAACTCTGATATTCCTTTATCTGATCATAATCTTTTATCATTCTATTTTGCCTTGTTCCTTACAACTTTTTGAGAAGAGGTAGTTTTCCTTTCTGAAGCGAACACTGTTACAGTTAGACTGAATTCCACTGTTTTGTGTTGCCTCCAGGGAAGGTAGATGGCACAGTGGATGGAGTTCTGGGCCTGGAGTCAGGAGGACTCGTCTCCTGAGTTCAAATCTGGCCTCAGACACTTCCTAGCTATATGACCCTGGACAAGTCTCTTAACCCTGCTTGCTTCAGTTTCTTCATCTGTAAAATGAGCCAGAGAAGAAAATGGCAAACCATTCCAGTGTCTTTGCCAAGAAAGCCCCAAATGAGGTCATAAAGAGTTGGACATGACTGAAAAATAATACAATAATAACAACAGTGTCTTCTCCCCCAGATTTCTCTGGCTATCATCCCCTTTCTTTCTACTCTTCTGTCACTCCCTATATATGGGCTCTTCCCTCACTCCCTACAAACACATACCTATCAATCCCAAATGATAAAAACCTTCACTTGATGGGACCATCCCTGCTGGCTCTTGTCCAGTACCTTTCTTTCTATTCTTGGCTAACCTCTTTGAGAATGCCCTCTATACTCAGTGTCTGTTTCCAAGCCCCTCACTTGCTGTTAAACCCTCAGCTATCGGTTTTCTAACTTTATTAGTCAACTAAAACGTGTCCCTCCAAAGTCAGTAATGCTCTTCTAATGGCTGAATTGAATGGCCTTTTCAGTCTTCATCCTTCTTGGTTCTTCATTTTTTAACAATGTCAATCACCCTCTCTTGGATATTCTCCACTCTTTAGCTTTTCCCAACATTGCCCTCACCTGGTATCGGTTTGACCACTAATTCTCAACATCCTTTACTGGATTTTCATCTTGGTCATGCCTACTAACTGTAGGTATTTCCCCATTTCTCTATACTGAGTCATCTTTTTTTCATACTGTCTCTAATGGTTATCTCATCATCTCCTATGGGCTTACCTATCATCTCTTTGCAGGTGATTCACAGTTCTCTACATCCAGCCCTAGTCTCTCTCCTGAAACACAGTTACACACACACCTCCCACTGATTTTTCCATATCTCTTACTAGATATCTAGTAATCATGTAAAACTGAACAATGTCCCAAAAACAAGTCATCTAGTTCCTTGCCTCCTTTCAGCCCTCCCCACCTCCATCTTTCCTATTTTTGAGGACACCATCATTTTCCCGGTCCCTAAATTGACAACCATTATCTTAATCCCTCACTTTCAATACCCTCATTTATCCACATCACTTATTCAATCTATTGTCATATTTTGCCATTTCTACCTTCACAGCATCTCCTGGATACGACTGCTCACACAGACACCATCCTACTACAGACCATCACTTCTCATCTGAATGATTGTAGAGAGCATTCTTCTATCGCTCCCTTTGTCTCGGATCTCAGCCCAACCCTTTCTCCTTATATTTGCCAAAGGGATTTGTCTAAAGTTCAGACCTGATCATGTTATGTGACTATTCCTGTCAGACTATCCCAGAAGTACTATTTTTCAGGGATGTTGGGGCCCACGGCCAAAACTCAGCACCATGCAGGGCAGTCCTGTTACCTGCATTCACTCACTGACACTTTTATAAGAAATTAAGTTAAAATGAATATTAGAGGCAACCTTAAGGGGAATGGAATTTGTTTTTTATAAAATAAGGTGACAGAATCTGAGGAGTGTATTTTTAATCTGCCTTTCTTTCAATGACAATAAGGTTAATCCAAGGCTTTGATTAGGAATTTTTACACAGAAGACAAGTATTATAAACCCCAATTGGGTCAAGAAATGTGACATAGAGGACTTGGTTTCAATGATCCTATGAAATGGAGCACTAGGATGTCAACCATAGTGGTTTGGCTAACCAGTGGTGGTACAGATGGGGGAAAGAAAGTAGCAAGGAGAACAGGCAAGGGACATTCTTATTTTAAATAGTTGTCCTCACAAAATAAATTGTGTAAGTGCTGTCACGTTCACTACTATCAGTACCCTCTATATTTGGTTCTCTATGCAAATTCCTAGTCATCCCACCTTATTTTTGACTGCCTAGAACTCTCTAGACAGATAACTTCTAATATTGGCTCATTGGAATCTTTCTTCTTCCATCATCTGCCATGCAAAGAAAGGTGTCCAGAGCAATGATCTTGTTCACGTTTGTCCTCACTCTCGAGGGACAGGATATCATGCCATCTACTAAGCTTCAGCATTAAGCTACATTGCCTAGAGCACAGTAGATACTTAACAATTGTTTGTGACTTGACTCTGTCTTGACCCTTCCTCATTTTAGGTATAAGTCCCACTACCAGAAGAAAATAACCCAAAGAATGATCTTTTCACAAATTGTTGCAGTTTTTTTCACTAGTCCCCACACAACTATCCCTTGAAATTTATTTTAACCCCTTAAGTTCTGCAGAGGCCAGGTCCTGGCATTACATGTAAATTAAGTAGGAGAGAATGAAGGGCTTCCTCTGGCTAGTTTGCAGGTCAAGGTAATTTTCAGAATAAACAGGCCTCTTGCCTGCTGAGATGTGAGGTAGTTATTCACTGAAACACATTTTTTGTTATCTCATGGTGTAAATACGCCATTTAGAGTGGAGCTTATTGGAGCTCTGCTTGTCATGCTTGGAGAACTTCAAATGTGCACTTCATTCAAGACAGTATGGCTTTTCTAATATTTCATATCTTCTTAGCACAACTCAGAAATTATTTTTGATATTTAATGATGAGAGCTCTCCAGAATCTCATTTCCCTCCTCCCTATTCTCCTAGTGTAACTTGTTAGAAGATTTATCTAAATTTTGCAGTGATCATAAGTATTCTTATGCTTAAGAAAAAAACAAAACAAAATGGAACCAGGTGGCATTGTGGGTATCTGGGACTCTTAAGGTATGGGCCAAGATAAAAACTGATTTTTTAAAAAATTGCAATTCTTATTTTTTCAGGAGATATTTCAGTGTCATAAAGGGTAAATATTGAAGACATTACAACCTAAGGTGAATTCTCTCATTTATGATGAATTTCCTTTCTCTCTCTCTCTCTCTCTCTCTCTCTCTCTCTCTCTCTCTCTGTCTCTCTCTCTCTGTCTCTGTCTCTCTCTCTCCTTCCTTCCCTCTTTCTTCCTCTTCTTCCTCTTCTCCTCCTCCTCTTCCTCCTCCTTCTTCTTTCTTCTGTCTTTCGCTATGTTTCTCTCTGCGTCTCCCTCCCCCTGTCTCTCTCTGTCTCCGTCACTCTGTCTGTCTGTGTATCTCTGTCTCTCTCATCTTTCCCTCCTCCCCCCTGCAAATGAGTGCATTTAAGAGTCAGTCTTCCTATGGGACTAAATTGAGGCAATGTGTTTTAAAAATACCCTTCCTAATGTCTATGCCTTGATCATCAGTGGTCCAGTTATTCATTTTAAGTGTTGCTGGCTGAATGTTAAAACAGATGTAAGTGCCCCATCTGTGAAACAGGAGGAGGGAGGGGGCGTCAGAGGACTAATGACTATAGTAATCAATTCCATAAATATTTATTGAGCATCTACTATGTACCTGCTATGTCCTATAGGAGCACTAAGAGATACACGTATGAATGAGACGTTCTCCTTATCCTTAAGACATTCGTGAACTATGTGTGTGTATATATGTGTGTGTGTGTGTGTGTGTATATATATTTTGAAGAATACACTCATGTAGAGATATTCATACAGAGTGTTCAAGGATGTTCTGGTAAATGTTTAACAATCAGCTCTCTGAAAAAAATTTACAAACAACACACTTTTAAGTTTAATCTGTATTATTAATATTTTCTCCATCATTTTCTTAATAATAATAGTGATAATTAACATCTCTATAGTACACACTATGTGCAAGTCCTGTGCCGGGTGTTTTAAAAATGATTATCTCATTGACCCTCACACCACATTGGAAGGTAGGTGCTATTATATCCACCATTTTAACAGATGAAGAAACTGAGGTTACATGATTTCCCCAGGGTCACACAGTTAATAGTATCTGAGGTCAGACTTGAACTCAGGTCTTCATGACTCCAGGCCCTACACTCAATGACACAAGAATCTTAGAGTGCTTCCTAAAAATTAGTCTGGGAAAAGGGACAATATGTAATCATTCTTTAAATTTCAAACTAGCCCTTTTCATTATTCTTGAGTCTTATTTTACTAAAAGGCAAATTAAAAACCATCCTCTTAAAATGGCAACCCAATTTGAAAATCAACTAGAAACTGGACTCAGGGGTGAAGGGGGTCTGCCAAGTCAGCTCATTGTGTAGCAAAGCAGGCATACCACCTGACTATTTGGCTCACTTCAGATTAGGCAATTAGTCCTTCATTTTGTGAGTACTCAATTTACTTGCACATTTTAAAGTTGTAAAGTATAAAATGATTTTTTTCATTTCCCAATTACAAGTAATAAAAATTTAAGGGAATATAAAGCTTAACTTGTCCGTTAATTGAGGGGAAAGAGCCATGCTAAATCAGTCAAAAAGAGAGCGGTCACTGAAAAACTTTCATAGAAGAACTGCCAGGGGAGAGTGGGTATGCTATTTTAATTAGTATCTGTCAATGGGAAGAAAATGACAGAAAAAAATAATCCTGATTAATGAAATCATCAGCATAACTTGAAAGGAAAGGTGAAAATGAACATGTCTCAGCAGACTCCACCTTGCCAATCTTTTACTTCGAATTTCTAGAATCCTCTTTCAGACCCTCTCAGACCAAATGGTTCATCTGGCTCCTCAATTAACTTCAGATATAATTAAATGCTTTCAAGGACCTGCCTCTACAAGGACTGAAGCTCTCAGTCAGCAGGAATGGGGTCTGCCTGCTTGCTTGGGGGGTCCGGCCACAGCTTCCCAGCATGAATATAAGTTGAAGCTGAGGGAGGAGAGACATCACCAACAATTTTCGAAGGTATTTCCCAAACCCTAAATCTGTGGATCAGGGCTGCTGTATGAGTTACCTCATAGCCTGAATGGGACCTGCAACAATACAAATTTGCACTGTAACAGCCTAGTTTGGGGGACTAAATTAAGAGGCTGAAATGCTTTAAATTATGGAAGGAAATCCTTTGAAGTAGTAGTTTGCAATGTACGATGCACCAAGAAATGCAGCATGCCAGACTAGGAACCAGGAAGACCTCATTTCTAAACTTATCCCAGACATTTATTAGATGCTGCTGTGTGATCCTGGGCAAACCACTGAGTCTCTGAATCTTCTTATCTGTAAAATGGGTGTAATAACACCTGCTATACCTCTCAGGGTTTGCTGAGAGGATCAAGTGGAATAACATGTAAAATAATTTAAAAAACCTTAAAGTCTTATAAAAATTAGATCATTAACATTATTCAATGGGCCATTAAGCTTTATTGTTAGAGTCTTATTAATTCTACATCCACCTATATAGACCGAATATCATACGCATATGTATTGCCATTTTAAGATGTATTTAGCTACTATTCTGATAAATACAAGAAAAATTCACTTAAAATAATTACTAAATACATAGAAAATTTTTGGACACCACATTGTTTTTTCAACCAACAGATATTCACCATCCATCCAGCAATATGCAAGCATTTATTAAATACCTACTGTATGCCAGGCACAGAGAAGACCTAGAAACAATCTCTGCTCTCAAATTACTTCGTAGTCAGAATTACTTTATTATGTCTGCATTTCTTTATGTTATGGAGGCCTCCTATGCAAAATGATTGTAAACAACTCAAGAATATTTTTTAATTCCAAAAAAAAAAAAAGATAAAGAGAATTTTCAGTGAGTGACTTTTCTTTGAAGTAAATTCAACACCTCTCTCTAAGCATTATTAAACATTCCACAGACGCCCATCAGAATACCTTTGCTTTCTTTGTTAATGTCATTCTTATGCCACAGAACAGATGAATGACAAGTTGCTACCTCTGACACTCCATTTTCTCCAAGCCCACATAAAAATTAACCTTTATGTAAATACCAAGATTCAGAAACTCGAGGAACTGAAGGAAATGCTTTGTTCCAAGAAAATGATTCTCTGATAGATATGTTTCTATCCATGTGAGACTACCACCTGCCTCTTAACTTTCCATTGAAAATGAAAAAGATTAAAGAGTTTTATCAGGCTGCAATGGACATTTTAATTGTGTTTGGGAATATCCTGATAATTGTATTTTTAAGATCATAGGTATAAATTCAGTTGAACAAACAAATAAGTTTTGTATTTAAGAGTGCTAGATGTGATGTTTAGATGACAGTTTCCCTTCCTTGTTATAAAAGCCATTTCATCATGGGATCATGGATCTAGAGGTGGAAGAATCTAATTATTTTATAGATTAGAAAATTGAGGTCTAGGATGTTAAGTGACTTGCCCAAGTTCACATAGGTAGCGTCAGAGGAGGAATGTGAAACCAGGTTCTCTGGCTCTGGATATAGTACTTGCCACTATATCACAATATTTGAAAAGTTCTAAAGTCTTCAAATGCAAGACATCACTATGGTTTTCATTTCTACAGCTTTATTATATCTGGCACTGAGTAGACGGGACTAAAGTCTCCTTGGGGAAAAAGATACTGAACCCCCCCAAAATGAGACTACTCTAGCGATCATTTTAATATCATCACTACACTTCAGTTTAAGAGCACCATATTAAAATGCAGACTCATCTATAGAGAGAATTCTACACTTAAAAAAAAGGATGAAATGAACTCTTAAATGAAGGGTAAGAAAAAGAATCCCTGTTGAAAATACAAGAATATGGCTCATTCACATGGCACTTGACAGGGTGATGTGAAATGTCTCACAATTATCAGATTGGTTTAAGATTCAGAAGTGGGAGTTGGTCAAGAAGGTCTGAAGGGAGTACAGCTAGAAGTGAGGTTTTGAAATTCAGCAAAAAAAAAATAATTACTTTTACAGTTTCCCTCCCATCAGAGCCTATTAGCTCATGGAACAGGAGCAAAAAGTGGCAAAACTCTTGTTACTTTAGGAAATTCCACGTGGAGAAGAGTGGAGCCCTGTAAAATCTGAAGACTAAAAATGAACCCAGAAGGACCAGTGAGAACTCAGCCCTTTTCTCACCAGAAATACTCCCCCTAAACAAGTGTGACTGAAGTTGTCTACCAAATATGGTTTCCTAATATAATCAGATGATTTTCCTAATTCACTTGCTATATTCTTACTCTATCCATTCTAACCTTTAACATTTCCTTCTGCATTTGGAGGCACCAGAAATGAGAAAAATCCATACTCAACCCGACCTACCACTCCAAGTGTTTGAGTAAACAGCTTCCTAGTCTAAGCAAGGACTCATGTTAAAGGAGAATTGAAAAACTCATTGAGTTGGATTTGTTCACTCTGACACATTTTTATAACAGCGGAGATGGGCAGAGTTAGGAATATTGATGGAGTTCGGTGGCAAGGGTAGGGAGAGGAAGGATGGAAAAAGAGACAGAAATTTATTTTTAAGTCAAAAATCATCTAAGCCATAGTTGAGGGTTTTTAAAGTAAGTGAAGGGTCAGTTCATTGAAAGCAGGAGAACGTCTTTTTTATGGGTAAAATAAATTATCTCTTCAAAATGATGGTAGTAAAATGTTAATGGGGGCACAAAATAAATATGGACAGGAGGATGCATGGACTATGTTCCCTGAATGCTAAGCACAGAATGGGCTTATTCATACATAGCCTTACCTGACTAAAAGAAGTTACAAACACCTTGCTTTCTTTTCTGTACTCACTGGAAAGAGTTACCATGTTGTTTTCCTCTCTAGCCATTATGGTTCCAGCATAAGGTCAAAATACTTATTCTTTCTTTAACCACCCATCATGCCTAGGACTGTTCTGCTAAGCAGATCTCTTGTCCTCTGTACTGTTGAATCTTGTCAGGCCTCATTTTTGAGTGGGTTTGGGAAAGCTCAGCCAGCCTAGTGACTCATTCTGAATGAACAGTCTTCTCTGTTTTATAATTTAAAACAGATTATTTTCTTTTCCAATTAGAATAATGTCAAGAAATGCTGGTCTGTTGACAGTTCCTATGGTAACCAGTAGCAACTTACGTCTCTTTTAGAAAAATGGACACCAGTCCCTAAGATTTCATTTTTGAATCCTAAACCCAGTCATGTGAAATAGAGAGGATGCACAGCATATCATAAAATACATGTAAATATGTATGTACACATACACATATATGTACATATATGTGTATGTATATGTAACCATTGTTATGTGAAATATTGATGAGAGCCTAGTCACCACTCACTTTATGAAATACAAAGGTTAATTCATTACAGAGATCTACAGAATTTAATTGAGATACAAAAGAAAACCAAGAATTACTTTTAAGGTTGTACTTCCTTTTAATGTAATAGAATAGAATTTCAGATCAATAAGATAGAATGTTAACTCCCTAGGGCAAGAATCATTGAATTTTTTTTCTTTGTATACCCAGTGCCTAACATAGTGCCTGGCACACAGTGAGTAAGTAGTGAATGACTGATTTAATATGATATTTTTAAAAAATGCTTAAAAGTAAATTACTTTCCCTTTTAAAAAAAGCCAAAGATTCTTGATGACTTTGTGATATGCAAATATATTTACTTCAGAAAAAAAGCACCAAATTGACTGCAATTTAGTAGAAAAATCATGAACTATATGTACTCTTTTCAGTGGCACTACTATGAGGCATATATGCCAAAGATCTCAAAGGCAGGAAAAAGGTACCAATATAACAAAAATATTTATAGCGGCAGTTTTGGTTTTGTTTTTGGCAGCAATTAAGTAGAAGTCAAGTGAGAGTTCCTCAATTAGGAAATAATTGAGCAAATTTGTGGTATACATGTATAACAACATTTTATGAAAAGAATATGAAGAATTCAGAATAAAGGGGAATATTCATCCAAACTGGTGCACAGTGAAATGAACAGAACCAGGAAAATAATTCACACAATAGTCTCAATAATGTGAAAGAAAACAGTAGGAAAAGATTTCAGAACTCTGATCAATAAGACCATCAGCTGCCTTCAGAAAGCTGAAGGCAGAGTTGCCTCTTGGCAGGGAGGTTCTACAGGAAGTGGTGGGATTTGAACTCAGGTGTTGGGATTGCCAAGTCAGAACTCTTTCTTCCATTGTACCATGCTCCCTCTCTGTGTATATAACAAAGCATTTAGTATCATATATGGGCAAAGTGTTGCTTGGTTTTACTTAGCTATATTTCTATATGGGCTAAAGGGAAGAGGCCACTGGGATATAATAGCAATGTGCAGAAAGCATTACCAAAACATCTATTTAAAAAAATACAAGGGTACCTCTACATTGTAGAGATTAATCATATAATAAATTAATTATATTATATAATTATGTTAATTATTATATTAATTAATTAATTAAATTGATCATATAGTAAACATTTACATTTTTTTCTAATGGATTACTATTAGTGAGCGAGGCACCAATCCCCTAATTATTAGAGACTGTTTATATCAGGTAAGAAAATTATTGGGGTGGACCTGAGTGGGGAGGGGGAGACATGACAAACTCACCTATGTTATGTCAAACAAAATAAATTCCAAGAGATAGCTTAAAATGTTAATTCAACAAAGTAGCCAAGAATTTCAAACAAAAATCTCCTGGATGAGTGGATTGCTTTTGTGAAATTTCTTTTCAAGTGCTTGGAAAATGTGCTAAAATTATGTTGATTTGAAACATAAGATGATGGGAGACCTTTGCCATCCCTGTCCTATTCATAAGAAGATTCCTGCTTAGATCTATCACAGCATTTTAAGGAATGCTGACTCTATAAATTTAGACTTTTATCAACAGTGTTTCAATAATGTTCAGAAAATAAACTTCACAGGAAAACCTCGAGTGTTCAATTAGCTTTAAATGTTTTAGGGCAGAAACTGAGATAATGAAATTATGAGGACTATGGCAGCTTAACGTTTTGCAGCTCACATGAGATTTATGTGTTCCAATATAACCTCGAGCTATGCATATGGCATAATAAAAAAGAATGGATTTCTGGCTGGGCCAGGGTAGGGAATCTGACTGTATTAGTCACAATGTTGGGCTTTTGTCTGGATAGAAGGACCCGAAAACGTTGTGTTGTTACTCTCTCTCCCGGAAAATGAACTCCTAGGATAGCAGCAGCCCACCCTTGCTGTCCCCTCCCACTCCCAAATCATGTACAGTATTCACAAAAAAATATGAAGTAGAATATAGCTTCTCTCATGAGAAGAATTTCCTCCCTGTTTAAACGGCATGAGGCTCCTAGAGGATCCTGTGGGAATTGCTGGTCTAAAAAAGCCAGAGAAGAAATGTCTGGCTCCTTCCCAAGCACTGTAAGAAAAAAGAAGGAAGGACCTTGATTAGATGAGTCTTCCAGATTTTCAGTGGGAGGAGAAAGCTAAAGTTGTGATACTGGTCTTAACGCCAATGACCTCTTGTGTCCTCCTTATCCTGTTTTCTGGTCCTGGTTTGGGTCACACTCTTTCCTCAGATGGGAGAGGTCCTTTCTGGAGAATCCCAATCAGCTCTAAATTTCCTTTAGGATCATTAGTCCAGAGGATGGCTTAGGGAAAATGGAAAACTAATAGGAAAACTTGTGATGACTGGCTATCAAGGCTGACTCTCATAGCAAATACGAGTTAAAGGAGTTAATTTAAAAAAAGGCTGTGAAAGTGGATAGCACAGTGGATTACATGATTTAGACATAAAGGGTGATACCATAAGCAAATTAGGGGAGCATGGAATAGTTTACCTGTCATTTATACGGAGAAGGGAAGAATTTATGAACAAATAAAAGACAGAGAATTACTGGATATAAAATAGATCACTTTGATTACATTAAATTTAAAAGGTTTTGCACAAACAAAAACAAAGCAGCCAAGATTAGAAGGAAAACTAAAATTGGGGGACAAATTTTACAGCAAGTTTCTTTGATAAAGACCTCTTTTCTCAAATATATAGAGAACTAAGTGAAATTTATAATAGATTGGTCAAAGGCTAGGAACAGTTTTCAGAAGAAGAAACCAAAGCTATCTATAGTTATATGAAAAATTAAAAAAAGCTCTGAATCACTATTGATTAGAGATATGCAAATGAAAGTAACTCTGAGATACCACCTCATATCTATTAGATTGATTACTATTACAGAAAAGGAAAATAACAAATGTTGGAGGGGATATGGGAAAATTAGGACACTAATGCACTGCTGGTATAGTTGCAAACTTATCTGCCCACTCTGGAGAGCAATATGGAAATATGCTCAAAGGGCTATAAAATTGTACATACTCTTTGACCCAAGAATGTCACTACTAGGTCTATATTCCAGAGAAATTTATAAAAAAGATAAGTACTTATATGTACAAAAATCTTTATAATAGCTCTTTTGATGGTGGCAAAGAATTGGAAATCAAGGTAATGCCTATCAGTTGAGGAATGGTTGAACAAGTTATGGTATATGGTTGTGATGGAATACCACTGTGCTATAGATGATGAGCAGAATGTTTTCAGAAAAATCAGGAAAGACTTACATGAACTGATACAAAGTGAAAGGAGCAGAAGCAGAACGTTGTACGCAGCAGTAACAATATTGTGTGATGATCAGCTGTGAATGACCTAGCTATTCTCAGCAAAGCAATAATCTAAGACAATTCTGAAGAAACTATGATGAAAATATGTTATCCACCTCCAGAGAAAGAAATGTTAGATCTGAATGGAAATCAAAGCACACATTTTAAAAACTTTTTTCTTCTCCAGTGGGGGTGGGGGGATGGCGGCGAGAAGGATTGGTCTATTTTCTTTCACAATAGCATTAATATGTAAATAGGTTTTTCAAGTACTTGATTTGTCCTTCCTTCTGGAAGAGGACAAATGATAGCTGGAAGGTGATGTCATGACTTGCAAGTGAATTGGATTTAAGTGAGGCAGGGCTGTGCAAAATCACCAACTTCACTTACTCCCTGCTCCAGAGACACCTGGGCAAGATATAGAACAGGACAAATGGGGATGTCTCAGCTTGTCTGAGGCAACACTCATTCAGTGATTAAAGCTATGTAAGAAATGAGGTCTTTAAAAAAGAAATCTAGCCAGTAAATCCCACCTATCCCAAATGACTTGTCTTATCAATGAAGGGGGAGAGGAAGGAAGGAAGAAGAGGGAAAATATGGAATTCAAAATTTTTTAAATGTGTAAAAATTGATTTTATTTGTAATTTGAAAAAATATTTAAAAAGAATATCCAAAATACAATTAAATAAAAGTACAGAATGAAAAGAGGTTTCTGATACACCACAGGGTTATATGATTTCACAACTTAAAGATGTCTTATCCACTCCCTTCATCTTCAGAGGTTAGGGAGGAAACAGAAGCTCTGGGAGGATTAGAAACCGAACATTATACAGGATTTATGGGCTTTCTATTAAAGCAATAGATCTGTAAAAAGTTACTTGGGGAAAAGATAGCACTGCTCTTTCTTTCCTCTGAGACATTCTTTTTTCTTAAGATCTGAAGATATCAGGCCCAAGTTTCTCCCTTCAAGTCAAGGAAAAATCTGCAAATTTCAATCATGACTTATACACAAAAGGTAAGCTACTGGTTCAAATGATATCCCATCATATTAATTAAAATAGAAGGGTAACTAAAACATAATCATAGAATTGGTTCCTAAAAATGTTTTTAACTTCTTAATTTGTGAGTCATTGTAGAAAAAGCCACAATCTCTTTCAGAATCAGTCATGGATGGACACAATCTAGGCAGCTGCTTTGGGCCATGTGCTTAGCATACAGAATCTTTAGTTCCCTTGGGGGTGGTTGTGTTGGCATATAGATGTCCCAGTACAACTTTATTCTTTCCCCTCTCTGGCAGTGTTGACAATCCTATACCTTCAGGGTTTGAAAGAACCTGTTTTTTCATTTAAAACCTAGACATGAAAAAGAACCTCCAGAGGTTATTTTATTTATCCAACTGTTTCCAAAAAGGAGAATGCCTAGTCAATCAAAAACAAATCTATCACCAATGTTAGGAGACCTGTTTTCAAGTCGCAGCTCTGCCACTGGGCATCTTAGGCGAGTCATTACATTCCCTGGGTCTCAGTTTCCTCATCTGGGAATGAAAGAGTTGGATTAGAAGGTCCACAATTTCCCTTTCAGCTCAAATACTGCATGAGTCTAATTTCTAAATTCTTCCCTATACGCAGTTGTATTTTTTAATGTAATTTAAGTGTATTTGTCTTACTGGCTTTTTTTGTGGATCTAGGAATATGGAGAATTAGTAATTATCTTCATTAGCCAAACAACCATTTTTAAATATATGAAGGGCTAGTTGACTCCTTGAATTTCTTTTCTTTAGGGGATAATCCCCTTTAATTAAAAAAAGGTTTAAATTTTTAAAAGTTTAAACTTTAAACTTTTCCTCATGGAATGAACTTCTACCACTTCAAAATTTTTATTGTTAATTTCCGGACTATTGGTTCACATTCCTTTTATAATGTGGGGACTAGGATAAAGGACAATTAAATGTATTTCCCTCTTTTCAGTAGAGAGGTGGGAAACTATTAATGTGAAGTACAATAGATTCTATTACATATGGTCACTATGTCGGTTGATTTTGCTTAAATGTTCTTTATTATGGCAGTGTTTAGGGAGGGATATGGTTTAAGGAGAAGTGACTGTGTGGCAAAAATGAAATAAATATAAAGCTTTAATTTTTTTTTCCCCCAAATGTGGGGACTAAAGCTGGTCACGATGCCTTAGGACCTGGTTCAAGTCTGGCATAATAAAATGATTACTTCCCAGTTTCACATGTGCTGTATTTCTGTTAGTGCACGTCAGCATCACCTTCATGCTTTTCGTAGAGTCTACATTCTCCTTGTCTGAAATAATCAGGCAGAGGCTTAATTACCCCATTACAGTTTAACTGCCTCCCATTTTACTCTGCCACCACACAGATTGGCAGATAGGATAAAGAGGTCTTACAAGAGATTTACTTACTCTATCATCTATTGGTAAATCAATTACATTAGGCTAAGATAGCTTCCATGTTTCCTTATTAGGATTATCTTACACTATATAAAAATAAAGTTGCCATATCATATAACATGCACACTTTTTTTTTTTTAAAGAAAAGTCCTTATTTTCTCTTGAATAATATTCCAGGACTGACTAGTCAGCTTACTCCCATATCAAATTTAATGAAAACCATTTTGAAAAGACCACATATATTTATCATTACAGCAAAAATATTGCTATTGTAGGCATGTGCAGAATCCTAGAATGGGGACTTAAAGAAATTGACAGAGGCCTATTTTATGAGCTAAACAGCCACATGAGGCAAATTGCCCCAGGCTCTGATTGTGAGGGTCTGAAATCTTCTTCAAACCAGGAAAGTATGTTTCTTTTCTTTGATAGAACACGGCTGTCAGGGCTGTTCACAAAAGTGTTTTCTAATTTGAAAATAACAGCATGACCCTATAATTGTTAGTGGCCTTATCACTTAGCATCACATGGAGAAAATGCAGATGAGAACAGTACCCCTCAAGTACTTTCGCTGCCTAAATGCAGGAAAGCAATCATTCCTTTGAGACTCTACCCATTTGCAATAGATGGGGTCAAATTCTTCCTTGCTTTTTCATGCCGCCCACTCTCCCTGAACCTAACAGCAAACACCAGTGTATCTCTTTGGGGTACCATCTAGTCCATTTCCCCCATGGGCATCCTTGGAATAACCAAAAAGCCAATATTGAGCAACACTTCTGCTGGACTGAATCCAGGATATTTGAGGTTGCAGAGTATTTCCAGAGTGTTAACTGCCATCGTTAATTCTGTACAATGAACTCATAATCCAGCACTTGACTTGAATACTAAAAGAATTTTCCTTCTCCTTCCCTTAAATGTATTCATTTTGTACTCTCTGGTTTGCACATGTATCTGTCTGCATACTGTTCATCTGCCTACACATGTGTGTGTGTCTTTCAAAGCAATCTTAGCTCTATTATTTCCTTCAAGTGGGGAAATCAGAATAACCCCGTGCTCTCACCGCACAAGTTGCCAAAAATTATGCTCACTTATTGCACAATGTGGGGTCCCTTCCCCCCTTCATTGTGCACATGTTCCTCCCACTGATGCTAATGAAAGTTATGCATGCATGTCATGGGAAGACAAGACCCCTGTGGATGCTCTCTCTCGAGTATAGATTTAAAGGCTGGCCAGAAAAAGATGAAATATCCTTTAACTGTTTATTTTTATCACACTGGCTTTTATTAACCAGGTCTTGCATGATGAGGTACAGGCATCTCACCAGCATGGTTGTGTTGATGGAGAACATGTGACGCTAATCTATGTATTCTCTGATGCGTAAGCAATGCTTGGGAAAACTGGGTTAAGACAAAGAACATAGTGGAAATGCAGTTGTAAAAATCAGGTTTACATTATTTGGCCCAAACCTAAGACTGATCTATAACAGAAAAGAGTCATGAGGGACTTAAAGCCCTCTTGATATCTGTGAAAATTCCTTAGCATGCTCACAATTTTAGAGTAAATCTGAGTCCAAAAAGAAATTGTTTATGAAACATAATATTGTTTCTTTTCTGCTTGGGTTTCTTGACATTTTACACTGTACATTTTTTGACACTTCTTCCCTCAAAGTTCAAAATTTTTGCCCCACTAATAATAAGTCTAGGGGCTGGGTGATACCATGGAAAGATCATTGACCTTGGCCTTAAAAGGGCCTAGGTTCTAGTCCTGTTGTAGGTATTTCCCAGCTTAGGTGGCCTTGCAACAGTTTCTCTGAACCTTATTTTCCTCAGCCTTAAATGGGAGTGATAATACTTGCCCAGAATTATTATAAAGCAAATATAACATACAGAAAAGTTCTTTGTAACCATAAAGCACTGTAGAAATGTAAGTTATTCTTCTCAGCAATTCAAGGACCTGAAATGACTCCAAAAGACTCAGGACAGAAAATGCCATCCACATCCAGAGAGAGAAATACGAAGTCTGAATGCGAATGGAAACCTATTATTGGCTCTCTCTTCCGTTTTGTTTTTTCCTTTCTCGTGGTTCCTCCCATTCATTCTAATTCTTCTATACAACTTGACTAATGTGAAAATATGTTGAATAAGAATGTATCTGTAGAGCCTATATCAGATTACCTGTCATCTTGAGGAGGGAGGAGGGAAAGAAGGGGGAGAAAATTGAAAACTTATGCAAGTGAATGTTGAAAACTAAAAATAAATTAACTTATAATTCAAAAAGAAATCCAAGTTATTAATATTGAATCAGATTTTATTTTAAACTCTGTTTATGAATGCCCAAACTGAACATATTATTCAACCCAGGCATCCCGTTCTTACTACTCTTCCTCTATATTGAAATTAACATAGTTCCACAGCTATGAGACTATTGGAGACACCAATCAATAAGGAAAATCAATGCCTTCTTTACAGACTATTATTATTCTTACTATTAAAGATACTTAGTGTAATGCCCTTTATTCTGCTTTACATACTTTGACAAAATACCTCCTCTCCCCTTTGGAGGGATTATTATCAATGTAAGTTAGAATGGAAGAATGAATAAAACATATATTAAATACTCCTTCAGTGTGAAGTTCTGTGCTAAGTGCAGGGAACAGAAATAGAAGACAGTCCTTGCACTCAAGATGCTTCCATTCTAATGGGTGAGAAAAAACAGACAGAGGGTTCCAGCTGCATGTCAGATAGATAGATCCCATGATACAGTGGTGGCCAAGCAGATGATAGTACCTTTTCTAGTTTCTGGTGTTGAAATATTTGATGGCATCAAGGACTTTGATGACAAGAAAACTCCTCTCTGGATCACTAGTTGTTGTAGTTATAGCACCTAGTGGAACATCTGCCAGGTTGTACCTCCCTCCGCAGGGATTGTTTTCCAGATGAAGGCTGAGGGCACTAGCCTGGAAGCACTGCCATTCCAAATACCCCAGTGTTCAGGGTCCTGAGTTGTCTCCAATGACTGCAGAGAGTTGGTCGTCAAGGTCATGGTGGTAATTTGATTTGTCTGACACATGCTACTTCCTGTTTCTTCCCTAAGCCACCATATGGCTTCAGCTAAGCTTCCCTACCTGCCCTGCGTATGGCAGTTGGGTGACAGCTGGAAAGGATGACTGATCATCTCCCCACAGGAGTTGGCTATCTGGGTGATTGCAATGAGGGTTTGGCTGAAAGCAGAACCAATGTTCTGGGGAGTCCTCCTACTCTCAGGCCTCCTGTGTGTATTGGCCTGTTGGTGGTGGTTGACCAGAAGTTATTGCTGATGGTTATGTGGAGATGGAAGTGATTTGAAGATATTAGTGTAACAATCATGACATTTCTAAGTGAGAAGGACTTTGGAAATCATCTTATTTTATAAATGATGAAAATGAGACTGGAACAATGAAGAGACTTTCCCAAGGATGCACAAGTAGTACAGACCAGATCTAGGATTTGAAGGCAGGTTTTCCAACTCTATATTCAATTCTTTTCAATTTAATTCAATTCTATACTACACTACCTTAAACATAGTTATGTAATTTTAGAACATTCCCCTTGATTGCACCTGGAACTGAAGAGGTCAGGGCTGTTCATTAAATGATTAACCTGAATGATATTCCCGTATTCAGTACAAGAGGGGTTAGGCAACTATTCATTTATAAATGAGCCAGGAATCTTCAGAGGAACCACCTCTCCACTTTGGCAGAGAAAATCGAGCCAGTTAACTATCAAGGGTACTAAGTGGGTAGAATTGAAATGGGATGACAATTTTAGAATAGGAAGGAGAATAATTTTTCTTCTGGTCAATGGTGAAACCAGAAACTTGGTGTAGGAACTCAAGGTAGAAAGGAAGGGCAAATAGTGGAGGAAAGGCAAAATGGCAGCCAACATGCTGACTCTGTTGGATTTACATGGTTTGCTATGTGGTTTTCCTGATGTGGGCACTCCCACCATTGGCACAGAGGCCCTTATACAACTGAGGAACTGGTCTTCAAAAGTTAGGGTGGCTGAAAATTCATGATTATGGGCCAACATGATAGCAATCAACTATAAACTTAGTCAAGTTGGCAGACTCAGCCAAAGAACCACAATCTAGCTTTATTGTAAATACTCTGATGCTTATAACTGTGCAACAGTCTCTCTATCTCTTTGCCTTTAATTCCCTGGAATCAGATGACAACAAAAACCCATACTAACTTCAGGTATCTTGAAAATAGCTGAAAGCAGGAGGGTTACTGTTAGGTAAATTTCCTATTGGGGAAGTTAGAAATCAGAGTTTCAATATAGTAGAGTGGGGCAAACAGTTTAGACTCAGAAGTCATAAGTTCAAATCTTGATTCAGCCACTTAGCTTTGTGCCGTTAGGCAAGCTATTTAATGTCTCAGAGCTTCAACTTCTTGACTGTAAAAGGGAGAGGTTGGGCTAAAAGATTTTTATGATTCCTTATAGCCCTGATATTCTGTAATTCCATGGTGGTACAATCCTTAGCAAATATGGAAGTTCTTAATTGGGAAAATTGAGAAAATGGCAAAAACTGGAAGGATGAGTGTAAAGTTGATAGGAGTTGCTGATGTCCTGTTCCTTACCTTGCCTATTAGGCCCCTTTCCCCTTCACAAATTCTTCGTTATTCTTTGCTTTCTTGTAGTTAAAGCTGTTCTCACTATAAAGACGAGTAGGGGATAAGCGGTGTATTGAGTGGAGTGACGGGGCTGGAGTCAGGAAGACCTCAGTTTAAATTTGGTCTCATACATGTACTATCTGTGTGATCCTAGGCAAGTCACTTAACCCTTTTTGCCTCAGTTTCCTCATTTGTAAAATTAACTGGAGAAGAAAATGGAAACCACTCCTCTATCATTGCTAAGAAAACCCCAAATGGGGTCACAAAAAGTCAGACACAACTGAACAATGACATCAATCTGCCCTCATAAGTGAACCCTAGTGGTGTCAGGAAGAAATCCCAAGTCTGTCTCCTGATATCACTCTCTGTGGACAATATTGGCCTCAGACTACTCCAGGGGGTATTTGGTGCTTAGCAGAAAAACACACAAAATGACTCTTATATTCCCTCCTCTCTCTTTTGTTCAGAGATATTTTTCTTATATTCTCAGATGCCCAAGGCCTTTATTAGCTCAAAATTGAATGATTTCCATGCTTGTTATCTAGGACTCCCTTGATCCTAGTCCTGGTAATAGAGGCTGCATCTGAATGGCTACATAATTGTGTTAGTCATATGGAGGTTGTTAGATCTGTTTTGAAGATGGCATTTGTTGTCTCTTTTTTCCATGTGCAATTCTATGCAATATCTTTGATCTGTAGACCCACTCTAGGTCCTATTTTAGATTCCATCTTTTTCCTGTGGCCTTACCACACTCATTGAGATAAGTAGAGATAAGTACATTTGCTGACATTAACAATTGAACCCTGGGAAACTTAAGGCAAACTTTACTTCCCAAACTGATAACTTAGGAGTCAAAACTGGAATCTGTCCTCTTCTTTTCAGATAAAGTCCAAACCTTCTGCCCTTTGTGGCACCAAGGGAAATTTTCTTGTTCTGTCAAGTACAATAACCCTATTAGAAGAGTTTGCACTTTGTGACTGGGGATTTACTTTAAAGATATCAAGAAACAAAGAGATGAAAAAGATTATGTGGACACTGAGCAGATGATAAATTAAGGCCTCATGGCTTCAATATCCTCAGTCCTCGGAGATACCACTTAATACATAAAAACTCTGTTCCAGTGCATACAGTTCTCAAAGTGCCAAACAGGACCAGAAAGAACTTGCTTAGAAGGCTGGGGCCCAATGTGTCAAATAGCTTTGTGGGTATTTTTTTTCCATGCAGATCATCACATTAATATTTCTGTGGTGCTTACTTTTTGCAAATTTCTTTCACAGGTGGTATTTTATCAGATTTTCACAACAAATGAGCAGGAAATAATGCTTTCATTTTGCAAATGAAGAGGCTGAAGTTTAGAGGCTAAGTGACTCACTCAGGGTCAAATAAATGGCAAATGGCAGAGTCAGGACTCTAAATTCAATGTATTTTCCAAATACAGGGACAAATGCAGGTCCAGGTACTGATATTTAACTATATATTATATGTGTGTTTATGTGTGTATACATATATATGTATATGTACATATGTGTGTATATGAGTATATATGTGTGTACACATCGATAGCAGGATAGATAGACATGAAAGCACATCTACATATTTGTTTCTGTATTTCAGTCTAGGAGCCTCCTTCACTTCTATGTTTCCAGAAGGCAATGGCTATGTCTTCTAATAGTGCTTCTTAAACTGCGGGTTGTGACCCCATATGGGGTTGTGAAAAATTTGACCATAGTAAAAGGTTGCTGAATACACAACAACCAAAAATAAATTCAAAATCAGACACGTAATGAATCAGAGGTGGTTCTGGTAGCATTTGTTGCATCACACAACTTCCCTGAAGCCTTGGTTCTGAACACAAAGCATGTGCACTTTGCACTGCACACGCTCTCAGGTAACCAACATCAACGAACACTGCCAAAATTCAAAAAGGGGTTGTGAGTGGAAAAAGTTTAAGAAGCTCTGTTCTATAATACATACAATAAACAACAAAATATCTTCTGTAATGCATATATGCATCTATATGTATTAAAGGAATGCTATATTTACTGGATTATGCAAATATATTTGTGTGTGTACACACACACATACACACACATGCACACGTGTGTACACACATAGACACACGGATAAATCTCTCACATTACCAAGTATTATATAATGCTATTCACACAAGGGATGTAGGCTCCTAGTAAGGGTGTGCTGCTGACCTGTGTATTTTGATTTTAGAGTTGGAAAGTGATATCAGAGGCTATGTAGCTCAACTCTCCTACCCAATTTGATCCCTGTCTGAATACCTCCAGTGATGGGAAACTTACAAAGTAAGCTATTCCAATTGGAGAAATTCTTTATATTGAGCTGAAGCTCTGCAGTTTTCTACCATTTAGACCTAGTTATGTTCTCTAGAGCAAAACAGAATAAGTTTGATCTCTTTTCCACAAGACAGCTCTTCAAATTTTTTGAAGTTAGCAATACTGTTCACTTTAAGACTTCTCTCCTCCTGTGCTGAAATCCCCAGGTATTTGAACTATTTCTCATATTTCTCTTGCATATCATCTCAGTTACCCTTCACTGGGGATGTACTTTAGCTTGTCCAAAAATGTGGTGCCTAGAATTGAACACAATATTCCAGTTGTGGAATGAGAAGTGCAGCAAATAATGAGATTATTATCTTCCTTGTTCTAGACACCATAACCCTATAAGTGCAGCCTAAGATCACATTATCTTTTTTTGGCAACTACATCATATAGTTGACTTATATTGAGATTAAAGTAAACAAAAGTTTTTAAGTTTTTTTTTACACCAACATAAAAGTCATGATCTTTAATCTTGTACTTGAATAGCTGAGTTTTTGGACATACATACAAGACTTTATACTTATCTTTATTAAATTTCATCTTGTTAGATTTAGATCATCTCTTACATCTTGATTCTCAAGGACACCCTTGTTATAAAGTTATGAAGTGTTATGAAGAAAACCTAAGTGCAACCACGGTCATTTCTGAAAGGCTTTCTCATCAATTTTACCAGAACACTGACCTTGGTTGCAAGTGTAGCCATAAGATGCTAGACATCTAAAGAAGATGTTTGTAAATCTATACCAGAGGTGGGAAACCTGCAGTTTCGAGGTCACATGTGACTTTCTAGATCCTTGGGTGCAGCCTTTTGATTGAATCTAAGTTTTATAGAACAAATTCTTTTATTAATGTGAAGTTTGGATTCAGCCAAAGGGCCTAGAGGACTTGAGGACCTGGAAAGCCACATGTCACCACAAGGCAACAGGTTCTCCACCCCTGATCTATACATTCTTTTCTCCTCATTCTGCTCCTATGCTCTGCCTCCTTGCCAATAAGTGTACCATAAAAGAGACATAAAGATTAACTCTTGTTAGGGAAATTTTTCATTAGAACAACCAGACAGTGAAGCACTACCCTTTTCATGCCTTGAGATTCTTATTCTAGCTCTGTGGGAAATCTGAAAATACCTAATGACACAAAAGCTAGCCAACTTAATTAAATATACTGATCAATACCTCTCCTTCATCTCAGATGTACTTGGTAACTTGGCCCCTAAAAGAAACCACAATAGATGCAATGTAGTCCCACAGTGGGGACTCACTGGGTTCATACATGACCTCAATATAAAACCAGTTAATTCTTCTTAGCTTTGCCATAACTGCTGGCCATGGTGCTGATCACCATTTCAATAATACTAGTACCATCATTCTAGTCTGTCAAAAGTTTTTTGAATGCTGCTTATGTAACTGAATTTATTAGCCTTCCTCAGCTTCATGATGATTGAATATTTGATAAGAATTATAATGTTTTCATTCAAAAAATTGATTAAAAAAGAAGACTGAAGTCTTTTCAGGTTGACCTTGATCCAATAAATAACATTATTTGGGTCTAAATTAGCAAATAAGAATGAATCCACCTCACTGCACTCTCATCAAGATCAGATTTTCCACAACGTTGTCATAAAATACTTTGTAAAATCCCTTTCTGGAATCTGGAAATATTCTTATAAGCATATTCTGCTGATCTGCCCATCTAGTAAAGACAAAGAAGAAGAAGAAGAAGAAGAAGAAGAAGAAGAAGAAGAAGAAGAAGAAGAAGAAGAAGAAGAAGAAGAAGAAGAAGAAGAAGAAGAAAGAAGAAGAAGAAAAAGAAAAAGAAAGAAGAAGAAGGAGGAGGAGGAGAAGGAAAGGAAGAAGAAAGAGAAGGAGGAAATGAGGAGGAAGAAGAGAAGAAGAAGGAGAAGGAGAAGAGGAAGAAGCAGAAGAAGAACTACTACTACTACAAGTACAGCAACAATAAGCAGAAGAAGGAGGAAAACAAGGAGGAGAAGGAGAAGGAGAAGAAGATTAGGTTAATATGGCATGGTTTATTCTTAGTTAACCCATGCTGGTTTCTAATGATTGAATCTTCCAAACATGTTCACAAACCATTCTTTTAGCAACATGTTAAAACAATCAGTTTCACAAATACATGACAGAAAAGATGTTGCTACAAAGCTGTTTGCCTAAAAAAAAATTGGGGGGTTTTAATGGACTTAAGCTTAATATGGGTGTTATATAGCATCAAAAAAAGCAAATTACACCTCATGGTATATTACATCACATATAGTATCTCAGTTCAGAGAAACAATAACCCTGTTGTACTCTGTTGCATTGTGTTCAGTTCTGGGAATCACATTTGAGGAAAGATTGATGGGCTGAAAATGTCCAAGAGAAGGTGACCAAGATGTTTAAAGGCCTAAAATCCATATCATCAGTTGTCTTCACCCATTAGAATGGGTGTCCTTGAGGGGAGGGGCTGTTTTTCTGCTTGCAGCTCTATTCTGATGCAGTGCATAGATAATTAAATCTGGAGTCAGGAAGACCTGAGTTCACAGCCAGTCTCAGACTCTTACTACCTGTGTGACCCTGGGCAAGACACTTAACACCTCTCTGCCTTAGATTCCTTATCTCTAAAATATGGAATACCCTATACCACAACATTATTATGAGGATCAAATGACATAATGCCTGCGAAGCACTTAGCACTTCGCGCTTGGCACATAGTAGGTGCTTAATAAATACTCATTTTCTTCTTCTGTCTTCCTTCCTTCCTTCCTTCCTTCCTTCCTTCCTTCCTTCCTTCCTTCCTTCCTTCCTTCCTTCCTTCCCTCCTTCCTTCTTCCCTCTCTCCCTTCCTTCCTAATGCTTGTTGACTTGACTTGATTCATTACATCATGAGAGTATTTGGTTAAAAAAACTAGACATGTTTAGCCTTAAGAGGAGAAGACTGTGAGGGATGGGGTGGATATGACGGTTGTCTTTAAGTATCTAAAGAGCTGTCTTGTGGAAGAGAAATTAAGCTGCAAAGAGGAATATTTCTACTTGCTATAAGAAAATATTTTCCTACAGTTAAAGCTGCCCCAAAGCTGCCTTGAGATAGAATGGATTCTCTCTTGCCAGAGGTCTCTGTGCAAAGACCACTTCTCAGGTTTCTTAATTCTTTCTTAGTTAATTGTGTGTCAATTGTGTATCAATTGGATGAAATGATTCTGGGTTCCTTTCAACTCTGAGATTCAATGATTTTGTTATTTTCTTGTTCTTTCTAGGAACAAAGCTTTAAAAACCAAGCCCATTCTATTGCTGTTCACTTTTTGGCAAACCTTTGTTTATTAAGGACACTATTATTACAGGTTTATTCTACTCTATTCCATTTCTCTTCATTTCACACCCATTTCCATCTTTCATACATTGTCTCTTCCCCCTCCCTTAATCTGAGGTAATTGCAGAGCTTCTGTAAAGTCCCACTGATCTCCTTAGATACCTTTCCCTTCTCTTTGGCTTGGAATTGTCATCAACTGATCAGAATTTTCCTCTTGAGGAGATTTTGTGTCTCTTGATGGCCATTCCTTTTTTAGAAGATCGGATTGCAGATTCTGTTTTCTATCCACCTTTGGAAATCTGTGTTAATGCACTAATGTAACTTGTCTATGATTTTATTGGTGTAGGAAACTTCCAGTGAGGAATCTTCCTTTACAAAGGCAGACTTGCAACTTCTCCACAGTTTATAACCTCAGAGAGTTGCCTCCAACACTGAAAAGTGATTTTCCTGGTCACCTACCCAGGATGTTTGAGAGAATGGACTTAAATTGAAGTCTTGTTATTTTCAGGACCATTATGCACCATCTTTTGGGCTTAAATATTAATGTACATAAGCACATGCTTCTTGTTTTCACTTTTTTTCCACTTACCTTTTTAATGGGAATCTTTCACTACTCAAATTTGGAATCTTCATTTAATTGTTCTGGTTTTCTAATACTCATATGGAGCATATATATTATGCAGCACATATATTATTATGTTTATTCCCTATATCAGTCCTGTCAGGTAAATCCCACAAGGATTATGATTTTTAGTTTTATTTCACCATTTACAGAACCACTATTGGGCATATTTCTTCCCCCAATGGAATGGGGGATGCTTATCAAAACATTTGAATATTCTAGCAGTAAGCAAATCTGATGACTTGTCCTCAGTATTCTGGACCCATAGGCAACTATATATATATATATATATATATAAACTAACCAATGGCTCCATTTGGAAAGAAAATAAAGGAATATTCATCATTAAATATCTTTTTTTCCATTTGTGTAAGCCAAAGGCAAGTCTTTCATGCTGTTAACTGTGGGCCCTGATGAAAACGATCCAGAAGACCAAAATCTGTATTTAGACATATGGAAGAAAATTCTCAACATGAAGATTCTAATCATAGAATTTCTGAGCTGGCAGGGACATCACACCAAGAACAAAAGCTACATTATCATTAGCTGACTTTTGAATGCATTAAGATACAAAAGCAATCCAAGATGAGCTGACCCAAAGAGAAAATTGCATGCTATTCACACTGCTCAAATCATTTTACTAAATGTGCAGTATTTAAAAGGTACTCCTGTGACAATCCACACCTACAATTAGTAGAGTGAGGAATTCTGCGGGCTAATCTAGTAGGTCTCTTTGTGGATTGGATCAAAGGTGGAGGTAATACACACATTCTAATGGCTTAACCTGGAGACAGATAGAAGTGCCATTCTGAGCAAAGTGGGTTAGGAGCAGTCAGGAAAGACTGGCCATCACCAATTTAGTGTTTTCCTATAATACTTAGGGTTTTTAAGATGTCAGATGGTGGCACAGCAGGCTAATGTAGTAGCATGTTCTGAGGAATTAATTTAAGGTTTTTCATGGCTAAATAGGACCAAAAGTGAATTTTCATAATTAATAGGCACTTACCCTTCTTTCGTCATGTTGTCAGCTTCAGTTAGTTTCTGACTCGCCATTAAAGTGTCTAATGCATATGTCAAGCGGAAGCCTGACACACTCACGGCAAACAGTATTCTGTGAAGGCGGCAATGTGTTAAAACAATTGAGCAAGTGAGCACTAAAGTTTGCGGCTCTGGCCATATGTTGCAGTGTTTAATTTCCCGTAGTGGAGAAACATGGTTGTCAGAGAAAAAGATGATGAATACATTTACTTTGGGCGACTTATTACAATGAAGAATGACTTTCCAGAGGAAATGAACAGAAGAATTAGGCTTAGACAGGGAGCATATGGGAGGCATTCAGATACAAGCAAGAAGAGCAGGACTGTGTGCTTTAAAATGAAAGACATTTAATCAATG
Source organism: Notamacropus eugenii (assembly GCF_028372415.1). NCBI lineage: Eukaryota > Metazoa > Chordata > Mammalia > Diprotodontia > Macropodidae > Notamacropus > Notamacropus eugenii. Next base: position 300,492,038 of record NC_092877.1, read on the forward strand.
CATGTGGCTGGCGCTGACATATGGAAGTGAGAAATGGGATTTGATTTGGAAGACAGGAAGAAGGTTAACAGTAGTACAGGTGGTTACAGAGTGATTGATACATAGAGTAACTAACAGAGAAAGAGAATGCAACTCTTTCAGTTGGGGCAACAGACTCCGGAGAATGAAGTAATTTAGGAAAATACAGAACATGAAATGATCCGGAGCAGGTCACTTGGCTACAAAGAGAGTTGACAGACTGAACAAGCTGATGATCTAAGAGTAGCTAAGGGACAGCGCCAGAGGAAGGAGAAGGCTGAGGGAGGCTAAGAGCTGCATACGGAAAAGACGGAAAGGTCTGAAGCCAGGGTGGACCCTGAAGGAAAAGAAGGTAACAGCTTGTCAGGATATTTCTAGTATAAACATCTAAGAGAAAAATGCAGGAAGGGGAAATTTTTCTGAAGATGGAACTGAAAATGCTCCCTGCTAGTGTGTGGAAAATCTAGTCTTCATTTCTAGGCTCAAAATGGGAGTTAGTAATGCCTCAGTCAGTCAGACAAATGCATTTGTATTTTCCATGTGCCCACTAAAAGTGCATCTGAAATGAGACGTTCCACTTATTAAGGGACGATAATGTAGGACAGTTAATTCCTAAGTACTATCTCCCTTTTAAGTTTTTATTGATATGTCATTTGTTTTTACATCACTTTTATTTCCAACTGTATCTTTCCCCTTTTCCTCACCCAGAGAGCAATCATTTGGACAAATAATTTAAAAAGGAGGGGGGAAAAGCTAACTCCTAATGGGTCTTACTTCCAGAACCAACAGAGAAGATCCAATAGACTGAAGATCAGACTAACTTCCCTCCACCATTTCTCAGTCCTCCCTTCCCCCCATACTAATATATATCTCCTCTTCTGGGTACAGAACTACATAGGAAAGAGCTTTTCAATTACCCAGGCTTCCAGAGGTGAAAGGTTAGACCATGAACTCAGTGAAGCACCATATGATTTAGTATTTAATTTCTGCACTTTCCAATTGTTTTTGTTACTTGGTCAGGATGATGGTATTGGGAAGATAATGTTTCAGAAGGAGAGATTTTGATCGCTAATGAGCATTCCACAATAAGAGATCATGGGCTAGCCAGACACTATTGTTGAATAGCAGAAATATTTCCCCTATAGAAATACTGTGTACACAAAGAAATTACAACAAATCAGTCTCTCATAATGGATCATTTAAAGTGTGATTAGGATAATGGATTTAGCAGTCAAAGACAATCCATCTCATTCTTTTAAAGGGAAAGACATTTGCTTGACCCTTAAAATATTGAACTAGCTAATAAAAACTATTGTTTTCTTACATTTTAAAATTACATTATTCCCTTCGGGATTCCTCCTCCAAACCCAATTTAATTTTAAGTCTCAAGAAAGTGCATTCCAGATAAGGAGATATTAAACAAAAGTTAGGAGGAAGCCTGATGTGATATGGTTGATTTTTTTTAAGGCTACATTTGCAATAAGGGGAGGACCTGGGTTCCAATTCTTCCTCTGACACTTTCTACATATAGGATGAAGCCACCTCATCTCTGGAACTCCATTTGCTCACCTGGGGGGGGGGGGGCGGTCACATAAATAATGCCTGGGATTTCTTTTAACTATCAACCTATGAAAGAAGGACAAAAGGATGGGGAATGAAAATGTAACATTGTACTTTGCTAGACTATAAGACAGAAAGACACATTTGAATTGAACCCACATTTACAATGTCTTGTATATTCATTCCCCGCATTTTCTGGAGATTAACCTAGAGTGAAAGAAGGAACCTCAGCTTACCCTAGTAACTGCTGATGTTATTGATTAAATGCAAAGTCAGTCTGAATTGATCCAACATAAATTACCCTTGAAATCAAATAGTTAGAATGAGTGATTACAGCAAGGAACCAGGAATAAGGCTAATGAAGTTCCCTTCTCAATTCTTCTATTGATTCACAGTCACTTTCACTCAGAATGCATTCTACCTCAGTTTCCTCACCAAGAAAATGAAGAAAACACCCCCAACCCACTCGCTATCTCATCAACTGCCAGAAAAGGCAATTATCACCTGAAAACTACTTGGAAATCATTTGAGGAAAGGTGTTATAGATGTGTAAGGAAATGTTCATTTTTAATATCACACAGATATCAGCTGCTTTCTTCCTCCCTTGGTGTCTTACCACTTCCATTTTTCACTAGTGTCTCTTGCCCTGCCACCTTAGGCACCCTTGATAACACTATAGTGTCTAACAATTGCTCTTCAGAATAAAATGATTATGGACATCGAGCTGCCATCACACCCCTTGAAAGAAAAGAAAAAATCACATTTTCACCTAGGTGTACATGTTACCCTCCTGTGAGCTGAAATCAGCATGGTGGTCTGCCTAGAAAGTAGAACAGAAAATCAAAATATGAATAGCAAGTCTGAATATCCTTCACTTTACACACAGACACTATATGTTTCATTTATTACACAGGGGTGGTCATTATTATTGTTACAACAAACGTACATAGTTGGACTCTTTGTAAAACATGAGAGAAGGAAAGGAGGGATGACATAAAAATGCATTGTATCACACTGAATATACTATTTGTTTTTAAAGTACACTGTACAATTTCTTCTTGGATATTTTACCTTTTAAAGCAAAATCAATCAATTAACAAGTCTTTTTAAGCACTTACTATGTGCCATGTACTAGGCTAAGTGTTGAAAATGTAAAGAAAGGGAAAAACAATCCTTGCCCCCCAAGGCAGTGGGCAACATGTACATACAAGGTGCAAGATGCATGTGAAAGAGATGCCCTTTGAGCAAGAAGATTTGGGGCCAAGTCCCCATTCTCAAGTGGACAAGTCATTATCTGTAAAGTTGAGGCAATATACTTGCACTAGCCATATCAGTGTTATTGTGATGCAAACACTTTGCAAATTACAAAGTATTAGATAATTAGAAGTTTTTGTTGTTGTTACCACTTCACTGAATTTTCACATTACCTACTGTTGTGGTCTAGGGGTTCGGGGAACCTTAAATACAGAGCAAAGGGCCGGGTGTCTACCTGGAAAGAATTTGACCAGTCAAGCCTTCTTTCAGTCAGAGATAAGGTTCATTGTGTTGCCAGTAGAAGTGGATGGGATTTTAAGAATCTGTACCTTTGTGATGCCAGTACAAGTGGGTCAGATTTTAAGAATCTGAGCAATTAAATGGGGGGAAAGAGGGATACTTTTACACCGAGCGACTGTGGGAAGATCTGGAAGGGATTAAGGAGTGGCTAATTGCCTGGGGAGGTCCAGAGGTGACAGAGAATGAAGGGTTGGGCAGGGTGCCACAGTGAAAGCATTGAAAGAATTCCTGGGATAGGGAATGCCTCAGGTCAATGCCAGGGATCTGGGTTGTGTGAGAAAGTCCAGGGGCTATTCTTTTCTGGGGTCCAGATTCCAAAGACATGGTCTTTTCCTTTTGGGGTTCATAGCCTATCCCCATCACTACTACATTGTTCTTAAATTATTCACCTTGAAAAAGTTAAGGAACATATACATACATAAGTTCCAAGAGTCTCGGATTAAGCCACTTATCTTCATTGCTCTTCAAAAAACACATATATAAGAACACCAAAGGATGCAACATGCATTTTTAAACAGAACTAAGTTCTTTCCTCATTTGTTGTTGGTAGATAATTAGGCTAGCCACCATCTTGGTGTCTTTAGGAGGGTCACATTATTTAGGTGTTGATGGCTTAGAATGAGTGTAAATAGCAATTGTTTTCAGTTCTGGGGAGAAGCTCTAAGGTCTTCTTTTCTAGACTGATAATTTTGTTATGGAAAGTTATGCCATCTTTTGTCTCAATTCATACTTAGCCCTTAGTCATTGAATAGTCATTGCCTCAGACAAACTAAAGGAGTGGGAGAGGGAAGACTCTAATTTGGCAAAACCTAAGTCTTGCACTGCATCCTGGGCCATTGCAGTCATCTTGTCTTTGGTCATGGCTCTGGACTTTGGAGTCATGACTTTTCACAGTTCTGTCTAACTTAATCCCATTTCACACAGAAGTCAAGACATCATTCTCAAGATGCCATTGGTCTTCTCTGAGAATGAAGGACAAATTATAACAATTGTTTTCAGAGTGAAGGTCATCCCTAGTTTAATTCTCTAAAGTCTGTGAAAGGAGAAGTTAATTTGTTTGAAGGTTCTGGAAGGCATCCCTGATGTGGGCAGGTCACTGTTTTTCTTCCCCATTTTGCTGACTGACAAAAGGTGGCTTCCCTTGAAGTCGTGTCCTGTAGCAATACTAGATAGCATCCCCAATGGCAGAAGTGGGGTGTCACTTTTCAAGTAAAGTCTAAATCAGCAATGAAAAGGTCATTCTGACATAGCCTAGCTATGATTTCTACAAAGAGTCTTGCCTGATACTCTGTCCCACCACCCTTAGGGCATATTTGAGCATTCCAAAGCATCTTCTCTAATGACCTAAAGAAAGTCATGCAGCTCCCAAAGGTATCTGATAGCAAACAGAAGAATCTTGTTCAAAATGTTAGATCTGTCAAGGGCCTTAGAGATCATCGTTTACAGATGAAGAAACTGAAAGACTAGAGATGGGAGGTAGACGCTCAAAGATAAAATTTGATGCGAAATATAGGAAAAAAAGTGTTACGCCAAATCATAGAATCACAGAAATTCAGAGTTAGAAAGTATTGAGCTCTTCTAATTGAACCAATAACTGAAAAATATATTCCTCTACAACTAACTCTAAAAACAGTCATCCAGCCTCTCATGGAGGTGAAAGGCATGTTTCCTTCTGAGGCAATCTACTATACTTCAGGATTATTCGATCAATCAGTCAACAAAGATTTATTAAGTGCTAATTATGTGCCAGGCACTGTGTTAAGATGTTGGGAACATAAAGATAAAAATGAAACCACATCTACCCTCATAGAGGGAGAAACAACATATCCAAATATTGGTAAGTACAATCTACACGAAGTAAATACAAGATAATTTGATGGAGACAGAAGTTGTAGCTGGGAGAATCAATGAAGGAACTAGCACTTGGGTAGGCAGGAGGACAACAGACATTTATTAAATACTTCCTATATGCCAGACAGTGTAGTAAGCACAGAGAAAAGAAGCAAAAAGATAGTTCCTGCCTTCGAGGAACTTACATTCCAATGAGGAAAGATAACCCACAAAAGGAGGCTGTGAAAGGGGGGAGGTTATCCAGAGAAGGCATCCACATGAGCGAGGGCCTGGTGGTGAATTCTGAAGATTCTTTCTTAGAAAGAGAATAAAGCACAGTCCACTTGGCCCCATTCAAAAGGAGGGGTCTTGGAAGGAAGTCATCAAGGGAAGAAAGGAAAGAGCATGGTAGATGTTCCAGGAAGAAAAGGCGTAAGGTGCTGAGGGAAGTTATAGCAACAGCAATAATAAAAGAGCCAGCATCTCTATAGCCTTACTACATGCCATACTACTGCACTAAGCTTTATCTCATTTGAAGTTCCCAACAAGCCTGGAAGGTTGAAGTTGCTGTCACTTTTCATCATCACCATCATCGTCATCATTGTTATTCCTTAGTTAAATTACAGAGACAAAATCCAGAATTAGATACATATCTAGGAGAAAGAAAAATGATTGGTCTGGGTTGGCCCTCGAAAAGAATTTAACCATGAGAGAAGGGGATTGCCATGGTGGAGGGATGTTCCAATGGAAGAAGGCCCCCAATGTGTTCCAAGAATGGGAAACAGTCTATACAAAGGCTTACAGACACAAGATGGAATGCCATGTGTGAAGAATTTAAGACATTAACTGTATGATGGGAATAATGTTTAATGGCCTGGAAAGGTAAGCTATAGCTAGAAAAGGAAAGCAAAGGAGTTTGTGTTGTATCCTACACATGAGAAGGACCAATGAGATTTTTGTATAAGGAAGTGACATGGACAGACATGCTTTAGGACACTGTTTCTGATTGCTTTGTTGTTGTTGGCCTAGTCACAATTCTTACCTGTTGCTCCTGGGACAGCTAGGTGGTACAGTGGATAGGGTGGAACATCAGGTCACTGGATTCAGATGGCTCTGGGGGAGAAGTGAGGCCGGTGACCTACACAGCCCTCCCTCATGCAAAACAGAGTCAAGTGCCAGTCATGTTGTCATTTCTCTGATGGCATGGTCTTCTTTGGCATCGAAGGATGAACACACCAGCCCTAGAATCAGAAGGACCTGAGTTCAAATCCAGCTTCAGATACTTACCCCAGCTGTATGACCCTAGGAGAGTCACTTAATCCTGTTTCTCTCAGTTTCATCATCTATAAAATGAGCTGGAGGAAGAAATGGGAAACCAGACATGACTGAAATAACTCTACAACAACAACTCATTGGTCCTAATTCTGGCACCTGTAACGAAGCAGAAGATTCATCATCCTAGTTACATTTTCCTACAAAGCTATGCTTTCTTGAGTTAAAAAAAAATGCTATATTCATTGAGTGGCACAGCAGTAGGGTGCTGGGCCTGAGTCAGAAAGACTCATCTTCCTGAGCTCAAATCTGGCCTCAGATACTTACTAACTGTGTGACCCTGGGCAAGTCACTTCACCCTGTTTGCTTCAGGTTTCTAACTGGTAAAATGAGCTGGAGAAGGAAATGGCAAACCACTCCAGAATCTTTGCCAAGAAACCCCAAATGGGGTCACAGAGAGTCAGATATGACTGAAAAATGGCTGAGCAACAAGATTCCTAAAGACTATTTTCTAGAAGTTCCTGAAAATGGACCCATTGAGCCTCTCACTATGTACTGGGTTAATAATTCACATCCAGATCCCCAAAGTAATTGTTTGACCTAAATGTCAATATAGTCAAAACAGATTTTCCAATAGCAAGTGTGAAAGATTAGCTAAATATTAAGCAAGATTGTGTTAAGCTAATTTCAATTACTGAAAAGGAGTAGATAGTGAAAAATTCCAATTTACCTCCCTTAAACTAATCTAAGTATTATTTCCTGTATTATAAGCTTAGAAGTGTTCTTAATTATTTAATACATACAGTCAACTACCAACTGGACAGCTAAGTGGAACAGTGTACAGAGTCAAGAAGACTCATCTTCCTGAATTCAAATCTGGTCTCAGATACTTACTAGCAGTGTGAGCTGGGCAAGTCACTTTTATCCTGTTTGCCTCAGTTTTCTCTTCTGTAAAATGAACTGGGGAAGGAAATAATGAGCCATCCCCGTATCTTTGCTGATAAAACTCCAAATGAGGTTGCAAATAGTTGTACACAACTGAAATGACTGAACAACAGCCAATTATTACATGATCATAGATTCAAAGCTAGAAGGGAACTTAAGGACCATCCATTTCCTCATTTTTATGGATGGAGAAACTGGGGCCCAGAACAGCTGTCATTTCCTTAAAGTCTCACGAATGGTTAAGCAGCAGAGCTGGATTGGAAACCAGGTCCTCTGACTTTAAATCTAGTGTTCTCTGGACCATGCTGTACTGCTTTCCTTCATTTCCCAGTGTTAAGTTTTTTTAGACTCTGGTCAAAATGCTTTTAATCCTTTCATTTTCATCAAGAACTATAAAATCACAGAATGCAGTAGTTGGAATAGGTATAAAGAGATCATAAAGTTCAACTCGCTCATATTACAGATGAGGAAATTGAGGTCCAGAGAGGTTGTCTCCAATATGTCTTACTTTCCTCCTACTGCAGTTTCCTGTCACCATTATTTCATTCGTACCTGTTTTCCTCCTCTTGTCCTACCAAGTCATGTCCATTGTGTCCTCTGGGAAGCCCTCCCTGACCACTGGAGCTGGAAGTCATGTTCCTTTCAAATGTATGAAACCATATACAATATGCAAATATAGAAACACAAATTCAAATCCAGATTCAGACAGTGACTGACTGTGTGACGCTGGCCAAGTCCCTCAAAGTCTTTTAGCCTTCCTTAATGGGGATAATAATAGCTTTCCAAGGTAGCTGTGAGAATAAATTTAGACAATATTTGTAAAGAGCTTTTCAAACCTTAAAGCTACATAAATGCCAGTCCCCTACTAATCTTCACATTTTTATACCATTAAACTTTCACCAATTCTTAACTGAAGGACCCGTTACAATCTTAGCATTCTGTGGATATGCAAGTAGATTTCACTACTACTTTTTTGATTTTTCCAATCATTTCTATTTTTGCATATATGAATCCTGTCTTTCCTTAAGTGAAGTTTTAAGATATAAATATATATTGATTCTATTCTTAGGAATTTCTAATATTCTAAGAATTCAATGAATTTACAATCCCTTGATGTAAGCATTCCCTTCAACAATGCAGATTGCAAACCATCTGTGACTTACCATCCTGTGTAGTTCTCAAGCATGTCCCTACCCAGTGCTAGGGGCCGTCCTTACTTCCTCTTCACGTTGCATGGATACCAGTGAAATCTATGGGCTGTCCAATGATGACCTTTTGTACTTTATTACTCTGCAACAGAGGGTAGCTGGTTCGTAGTTTCCACTGTCCTTTGGGTGATCTTCAATCTCAGTTCTTTGGACATTATCATGTTCCATCAACTGGAACCATGAAATATCACCAGGAGATTTCTGAGACTTAGTGAACTTAAAATTGAAGTTAACAATTGATTTGGTTTCTATCAAGATCATCATCATCATCATCATCATCCCCCTTATCATCAATCATTCTCACAGTTTTGCCTTCAGTATTTGGTACAAAGGTTTAGACACCACAGCCTTCTTACTTTTGAGAGTCATTTTTTTTTAGCATGGAAACAATCTGGTTGGAAATAGGAGAGCTACATTGTCAATAACCCTTATTTGTCACCCCAAACATCTGTCATCACAGTCTTGCTTTATGAGCAACAGTTTCACAGACCATGCTGTAGCCAAATTAAATTTGTGCTAGTTCAGCATCCTGTCAAGATTTTAGGGTGTCACCTTAATCTCAGTGGCAACACATTTTGGAATCATATGGTGATGTGGGCTATTTCAAAGAGAGGGAGGTCTTGCGTTACAGTAGGAAGAACCACCTGAGTACATGTCATAGCTTGCTTCCTGTGACTTTGGGCAAATCACTTCATCTTTCCCACTCTCAGTTTCCTCAGGTAGGTGTCCACTATATTCAAGAAGACATGAGTTCAAATCCAATCTGAGGCGCTAGCTGGATAACTCCAAACAAGTCACTTAACCTCTCTCTGCCTCAGTTTCCTCACCTATAAAATGATGATATTAAGTCTCTATCTCCTAGAGCAGTTGTAAGGGTAAAATGAAATAACATTTGCAAAGCTCTTTAAAGTACTTTATAAATGCTAGTTATTTTTATTGTCACTAAAATGAAATTCCTTGTGGATTCAGATTCTATAATTCTGTAGATGGTAAATGATATCCCTAAAAAGTCAATTTTTGTTATCCTCCATTCAGATCCTGACCACTCTGCTGTCTCCTTTACCCTTTGCTTATTAAAGAATAATGACTTACATTTCTGTGTCACTTTGAGAGTTCATGAAATGCTTTCCTCATAATACTCTTATAAGGTAAGTATTCCAAGTATTACTATTCCTTTTTATGGATGAGAAAACTGAGACTTAAAGAGATCAAATTGCTTACCTAGGGTCACACATCTACTAAGTGTTAGTGCCAAGAATCAAACCATGGTTTCCTGCCTGCCTCCATGTCCGTCCCTCTTTCCACTTCACTAGAGTTGCATTTTAGCATTAGACGAAGGGGTATGTGGTCAAGGAGGAAAACAAAGCATCTTAATTCTTCCTCTCAATTCTCAGTTTCTCTCTCTCTGTCTGTCTGTCTGTCTGTCTGTCTGTCTGTCTCTCTCTCTCTCTCTCTCTCTGTCTGTCTGTCTCTCTCTCTCTCTCTCATCTATCTCTGTTTTTCTCTCTCCTTTTATGTCATTATGCCCCCAAATCCTTATCATATACGTCCATATCCCTTATTAGACTATAAGTTTCTTGAGGGGGGAGATTTGAATTTTATTTTCTTTTGTATTTCTTGTTCATGACTTAGCACAGGGTCTCATATGTAGTAGGTGTTGCCAAAGTTTCACTGATCAAATGAATAAGCTTATGAGACATTTAAATTTTGTTTGTTTAATTAACTTGGCAATGAAAAATCAATTTAAATGTATGGGCATCATCAATGACAGGTCATGAATAACTTACTTCCTTATGAGATTGTTCATTTATTCATATACACATAGACATATGCATATATCCACATAATAGTAATCAATGTGTATGCAGTCCTCCTAGTTCTACTATTTTCCCCTTTGCATTATTTCACATAGATCTTTGGATATTTTTCTCTCTTTATGATGATATAGAACCACTGCAATTTCATTGGCTATTCCCCAACTGCTGCACATTTATGTTGTTTCCAGTCTTTCCCCATTACACATAGCAGAGCCATAAAACATCTTTGTACAGATAGGTCTTTTTTTCTTTTTAATTATACCCTTAGGATATGTTCCCACTAGTGGGATTATTGGGTCAAAGGGTAGGACCAGTTTTATGGTTCTGTTATGTCTTGCCAGATTAAAACATCAGAGGTTTTTGAGGACTAGCCTTTTATGGACAGAGGACAGAAAGAGCACTGGGAGACATTGGGATCTAGTTCTGGTTTTCTGATCTCAAGCAAGTAATTTCAGCTCCTTGGATCTTAATTTCCTATGTATAAAATAAGGAGCTTTATTCATTTAATTGATGAGTAGTTATTAAGCATCTACTATGGGTCACGTACTGTGCTAAATGGGTCACGTACTGTGCTAAGTAAGTCCTGAGAAAACAAAGGAAAAAAAGGAAAAAGCTCCTCCCCTAAAATGGCTTACCTTTTATTAGCTGGACTAGAAGATATTCAAAATCTCTTTCAACCTTAAAATTTTATGATTCTACCAATATTTGAGACTTATTTGGATTTTTTCACTTTTATCATTTTATCTTTAATTGTTTATTATTTTAAAACATTCTTTTCTTTTTAAATTTTGAGTTCCATATTCTCTCCCTGTCTCCCATTCCTCTCCTACCCCCTGTTGACCTGAGAAAGTAAACAATGATATCAATACCCATGTGAAATTATGCAAAACATATTTCCATATTAGAAATATCACAAAACAAAGTATAAAAATAAAATGAAAAAGTTACACTTCAATCTGTACTCAGAGGTCTTCAGTTCTCTTTCTGGAGGTAGGTAGCATTTTTTTGGCATGAGTCCTTTGGAATTGTCTTGGATCATTGTATTGATCAGAGTAGCCAAGTCTTTCACAGTTGATCATCATCACAACATTGCTGTTACTGTATACATTTATCTCTCTGGTTCTTCTCATTTCACTTTGCATCAGTTCGTATAGGTCTTGCCATGCATTTCTGCCCCCTCATCACTTTTTATAGTACAATATTATCTCATTTCAATCATATGCCACAATTTTCTCAGCCATTCCCCAAATGATAAGTATCCCCTCAATTTCTAATTCTTTGCCACTATAAAAGAGCTGCTATAAACATTTTTATACATATAGGTTGTTTTCCATCTTCTTTATGTCTTTAGGATATAGACCTAGTAGTGGTATTGCTGGATTAAAGGGTATGCACAGTTTTATAGCCCTTTGGGCATAGTTCCAGATTGTTGTCCAGGATGGTTGGACCAGCTCACCACTTCACCAACAGTTCATTAGTATACCTATTTTCCCTCATCCCCTCCAGCATTTGCCCTTTCTAATAGATGTGATTGTACCTTTGACTTGTTTTAATTTGCCTTTCTTTAATCAATAGTGATTTAGAGCATTTTATTTGGATTTTTAGGTAAAAATTCAATTTATGGTTATTAAAATTCATTGCTTAAAAGAACTGAAAATAAAGTATATAGACACCTATTGTTTGGGAAAAGGATCAACAAATTGAAGGACATAAAAATGGTGAATATCAAGAATACAAAGAAACAGGGGAATAATTGTATGCACTGATGCAAAGGGAAGTAAGCAGAATCAACAAAACACTATTCATGACTACAACAATTTGAATGAAAGAAAAATAACAAAATTGAAGAAGAGATAGAATTATGTTTGTCTCTTCATTCTTGGTAGAAGTAGGGGACCATGGAATTGGAATCCTGTTTGTGCTGAACATCTTGATGGATGTGTTGGCTTTGCCAAGATGATTTCTTTTTCTATTCATTGTTATAAGGGATGGTTCTTTGGATTGAGGTGGATGTAAGGGAGGGATATATTTGGAAATAAACTGATATAAAAATAAAAGAAATCAATACAACTATTCTTAAAATTCAGGAGGGGCAGAGCCAAGATGGTTGAGTAGAAAAATGCACATACTCTAACTCCCCATAGCCCATAAAATATCTGTAAAGAAAGACTCTCAACAAATTCTAGAGCAGCAGAAGCCACAGAACGATGAAGTGGAGGAGATTTCCAGCCCAGAGTGACCTGGAAGGCCACCATAAAGGGTCTGACATACCAGACGCAGAGTGGAGAATAGCCAAACCTGGACTGCAAGGCTCCAGGAGGAGCAGGACCCGAGTAGGTCTCAGGGGCAGAATCTCCAGGAGCAGCAGTGGAGGTTCAGATATCCCTCAACCCACAAGGGACAAAAACACTTCAAAGGTCAGTGAGAGAGCTTTTTCACCTCTGTGACAAGGGAGTAGGGTCCTCCCCTACCCCCTGCTGGAGGTGGTGGTGGCAGCTGTGGTGGTAGTGGCTGTGGCAGGCATTGTTGGAGCCTCAGCTTAAAGCCTGTGGAGGAATTGAGCAGTTGATCTGAACCTCAGCCCTGAGTGGCAGCCCCACCCCTGCCTAAAGCCCCTGGGGGAATTGAGCATCTGATCTTAATCTTAGCCACCAGCATGGCCAGGGAATAAATTCTTCTCCCTAGATTGTGCTATCTTGGAGGAACTGAGATCTTACAGGTCCCCAGAGTATACCCTACTCTTGACAAGGGACCCAAAAGTCAAGTAACTGGTTGGGAAAATGCCCAAAAAAGGGAAAAAAAATAAGACTATAGAAGGTTACTTTCTTGGTGAACAGATATCTTCTCATATCCTTTTGGATGAGGAAGAACAGTGTTTACCATCAGGGAAAGACATAAAAGCCAAGGCTTCTGCATGCAAAACCTCAAAAATAAATATGCAATGATCCCAGGCCATGGAAGAGCTCAAAAAGGATTTTGAAAATCAAGTAAAAGAGATGGAGGAAAAATTGGGAAGGGAAATGAGAGCAATGCAAGAAAATCATAAAAAGTGAGTCAACAGCTTGCTAAAGGAGACCCAAATAACACCTTGAAAAATAGGCTAACTCAATTGGCAAAAGAGGTCCAAAAAGCTAATGAGGAGAAGAATGCTTTAAAAAGTAGAATTAGCCAAATGGAAAAGAAGGTTCAAAAGTTCAATGAAGAAAATAGTTTTTTAAAAATTAGAAGGGAAGAGATGGAAGCTAATGACTTTACAAGAAACCAAGAAATTACAAAACAAAACCAAAAAAATGAAAAAATGGAAGATAATGTGAAATATCTCATTGGAAAAACAACTGACCTGGAAAATAGATCCAGGAGAGACAATTTAAAAATTATGGGACTACCTGAAAGCCATGATCAGAAAAACAGCCTAGACATCATCTTTCATGAAATTATCAAGGAAAACTGCCCTGATATTTTAGAACAAGAAGGCAAAATAATTATTGAAAGAATCCACCAATCACCTCCTGAAAGAGATCCAAAATGGGAAACTCCTAGGAATATTGTAGCCAAATTTGATAGTTCCCAAGTCAAGGAGAAAATATTGCAAGCAGCTAGAAAGAAACAATTGGAGTATTGTGGAAATACAATCAGGATAACACAAGATCTAGCAGTTTCTACATTAAGGGATCAAAGGACTTGGAATATGATATTCCAAAAGTCAAAAGAATTAGGATTAAAACCAAGAATCACCTACCCAGAAAAGCTGAGTATAATACTTCAGGAGGAAAAATGGTCATTCAATGAAATAGAGGACTTTCAAGCATTCTTGATGTGAAGACCAGAGTTGAAAAGAAAATTTGACTTTCAAACACAGGAATCATGAGAAGCATGAAAAGGTAAACAGGAAAGAGAATCATAAGGGACTTACTAAAGTTGAACTGTTTACATTCCTACATGGAAAGATAATATTTGTAACTCTTGAAACTTTACTCACTATCTGGGTAGTTTGAGGGATTATACACATGCACACACACACACACACACACACACTCAGGCACACATAGAGAGAGAGAGAGAAAGAGAGAGAGATAGAGAGACAGAGAGCACAGGGTGAGTTGAATAGGAAGGGAATATATCTAAAAAAATAAAAGTAAGGGGTGAGAGAGGAATATATTGGGAGGAGAAATGGGGTGGGGCAAATTATCTCTCATAGAAGAGGCAAGAAAAAACTTTTCCAATAGAGGGAAAGGGGGGAGGTGAGATGGAAAAAGTGAAACTTACTCTCATCACATTTGGCTAAAGGAAAGAATAACATGCACACTTAATTTGGTCTGAAAATCTATCTTATACTACAGGAAAGTAAGGGAGAAGGGTATAAGCAGTGTGGGGAGGATGATGGAAGGGAGGGCAAATGGAAGGAGGGAGCAATTAGAAGTAAACACTCTTGAGGAGGGACAAGGTCAAAAGAGAGAATAGAAGAAATGGGGGGCAAGATAGGATGGAGGGTAATATAGTTAGTCTTACACAACATGACTATTATGGAAGTCATTTGCAAAACTACACATATGTAGCCTATATTGAATTGCTTGCCTTCTCAGTGGGGATGGGTGGAGAGGAAGGAAGGAAGAGAAGATGGAGCCCAAAGTTTTAGGAACAAATGCTGAGAATTGTTTTTGCGTACAACTGGGAAATAAGAAAAACAGGTAATGAGGTATAGAAATTTATCTTGCCCTACAGCACAAGAGAGAAGATGAGGATAAGGAAAGGGAGGGGTGTTAGAAGGGAGGGCACATTAGTGGAAGGGGCAATCAGAATGCCTGGTGT
This sequence comes from Notamacropus eugenii, assembly GCF_028372415.1. Taxonomy (NCBI): domain Eukaryota; kingdom Metazoa; phylum Chordata; class Mammalia; order Diprotodontia; family Macropodidae; genus Notamacropus; species Notamacropus eugenii. Next base: position 300,507,051 of record NC_092877.1, read on the forward strand.
TTTGGGGGGGAGGGGAGAGATGGGGAGAAAATTTGGAACACAAAATTTTGTGGAAATGAATGTTGAAAACTTAAAATAAATAAATAAAATAGAGGGGAAAAAAAAGAAAATTCAATGCTTGGTGGGAAATTTTTCTATGTGGGCAAGTCACCTAATCTCTGTGGGCTGTGGTTTCCTCACCTTTAAAATGAAATGGTTGTACTAGGCACCCTCTAAATGACCCTCTAAGATCACTTCTTATCTTAAAAATCTGTGATCCTGCTGTAGTGAACACCTGCCCCTACCACGGAGCATGCTCATTTGGTCCTGCAGACCACACTGAAACTTCAAAAGTAAGGCATACAACTTCTTCCATGTATAAGATTTACCCCTGGATTGAGTACCCTAATTGATCAATGAGATGAAACTCCACCAATATTCTAAATGAATGACCTATCTCTTGGCTGGCCTTTATCCTTCCAACCTCAAAGCATGAGAAGGACTCTCTGAGCTGTCCCAAGGACCAGGCAGGAGATGTCCTCACAAGTCATGAGCATGTCATAAGCTGATCCCTGAGATGAAGCCATCCTTCTCATGTTTTCTTGTTGTTAATGCTTCTTCCACTGGCAAGGTAGTAGATCCCTCTTGAGTAGCCTATGGCAGGGGGATGCCCCAGAATTTATGACTCTGACCACCTCCATGACACAGTATCTAAGAAGAAGTAGTAGTGGCCTGGTGGTAAGAGAATAATCAACATTTAAGAAGAAGGAACCACTAGAGTGTAGGATCAGGTTGGCATTTGATTGGATTGTGCTTAGTAAAGTATGATGAGAAAAGACTAATTAGCAGCCTTGTAAAAACTATTTCAAGTCCTCAAAGTCCTTGAATATTGGCGTTCCACCTTATTGTAGTGGTGTTAAAAACTGCCAAATTCTGTTCTAATCATTTTAATGCACACTAAGATTGTTTTATGCTTATTATTCATGCTTGTACATTGGGTACATTTTTTCTACTTCCTCCTTCTGGGGAGGGGATCCTTAGACCAGAATCAGAAGTCAAATGGGAATGAAGGTGACAAGTCAATAGACATGGGAAATGGGGAGTTGATTTCCCCTTTAGAGAAAGCAGGATTCTCCATAAAGGAACCTAGTATATCACTGCATAGCTGGGCACAGAGCAGAGAAGGATGAATAGGTATCCTGAGTCCCTATGAGATCCAGAAATAATTGTCTTTAGACTCTATACAAGACTATAATCCTCCAAGATTCTTCATCAAAAACATGGCTATCTGTACTCATTTTAGGAAGATTGCTGTTCAGAGATAAAGTATGATGTGCTTCTTACTCTTCATAAAACAATACAGCTTGACCAACAGCAGGCTTTTGCCCAAACTGGGCCAGCAGTGCAGAGAAAGGAGGAAAATGCCATCTAAAGGAGGGTGGTGTGAGCAGCCAAGACCAGATATTGGCTTGAATAATTCACCATAAGGGAATATAAACTAATAAAACTGAGAAGAAAAAAAAAACCACCAGAAGGGAAAAGGAATGTAGTGATATACTATATAATCCTAGAGCATTAATAAAGAGGCATCATTATAAATCACAGGAAATTATTATTGCACTGAATAAGTACAAGGAAGCCTAGAGTTGGGATCCAGTGTACAATTTCGAATCATATTATATTGTACACAATAAAGGATATTGTGGAAATATACCAAGAGGTGCCACTGAGGGAAACCAAAAATGTCTCCTGCATGCAAACATCTTTAATACTCATAAAAATCAGGGATGTTGAATTTGCCAACTCTACACCAATGGAGGCTTAGCAGGAACCCTCTTAGGTATGTTTCCATGATAAAATGAGATTTCTTAATGGTTATTGCTTGCTAAATCATCTCTGTCTAACATATGTGAGATAGTCTATTCTCTGAGGCTGAAATCAGATCCTGAGACAGGGATAGCTTTTGGTCAACCCCAATCTAAGCTCCATAATCTTAGCACTCACACTAGCATGGGGTCTTCAGCTGGGATCCATTAATCCTAAAATCACAGCTAGGTGGCAGAGTGGATAGAGTGTCAGGCCTGAAGTCAGAAAGACTCATCTTCATAAGTCCAAATCTGGCCTCAGATACTTCCTAGCTGTGTGACTTCGGGACAAGTCACTTAACCTTCTTTGCCTCAGTCTTCCATCTATAAAATGAGCTGGAGAAGGAAATGGCAAACCACTCCAGTGTCTCTGCCAAGAAAACCCCAAATGACTGAGCAACATAGCCTAAAGCTGGAAAGAACTACAGATGCCATTTAGTTCAATCCCCTCACTTTATAGATGGGGAAGCTGAGGCCCAGGAAGATGCAGTACTCTCCCAAGATCACACAGTCATACAGGCAGTAAGCATCAGAGATAGAATTTGAACCCAAGTTCTTTGATCTCTGAGCCAGTATTATTGGCCACTTAACAGAAAATGCCCTCCCAAAAAGTCTGCTGAAATTGCATGGGGCAAGGCAAGCAATGGGGGATTCCTTCCCAGATTCAGGTCATCTAAACATGTGTCAGTTGCTTCTATGGAAACGGACTAGGGAGAAAAGGTAGAAAGGCAGAAATTTTCCCCAAGAATGCATAAAATATCTTGCAGGCTCAAATGAGCTAAGGTATTAGTGTCCAGCAGACTTTAAACCATTCTATAATCTTTATCATTATTATGAATGAATAAATAAGCATTTATGAAATACTGTGTATCAAGCACTTTGCTAAGTGCTGAAAATGCGGATTAAAAAAGTAAGTCAGTTTCTGCTCAAGGAACTCACATTCTTTTTGGGAGAGACAGCAGGTATAGAGAGGTCAACTTCAGGGAAGGTGGCAAGGCTCAAGGGTTCTGAAAGCACAATTAAAGATCAGCCTGGTGGTCCTCCATCTTACTACGTTATTATGTGGTTAGGGCTTTCCCAAGGCTTTAAGAAAACCCAGTGGCACAATAGCTTTTTAATGGGATTGCAGGGCAGCCAAGAGAGGCAGTAGATAGAGTTCAGACCTTGGAGTCAGGACACTTACTAGCTGAGTGACCCTGGGCGAGTCACTTAACCTCTGTTTGTCTCAGTTTCTTTATTGGCAAAATTGGGATAATAATAGCAAATGACTAATATATGTTAAGTACTTTGCAAACCTGAAAACACCACATAAATGTTGGCTATTTATTTAATGAGGCTATTGACTAATGTTAATGAAGGACAGAACATCCTGAAGGTTAGAAGTCTAGGCTAAGCATCAAAAAGACCAAGTTGGTTTTCATTGTGTCCTCTGATGAGGTCAATATCAGACTTCAGCATGTTAATCTCAAGACAGAGAAGGAATAACGGTGAAACAGCTATAGAGTGAGATGCTAATGGAGAGAGATTTATGATGTAGCAATAGATTTTCAAGACTACTAGGAGGAGAGAGGAGGCATATATAAGTTGCCTCATTGTAATTTCTAAGCCTGCAATAATCTATCTATCTGCAAACTTTTGAACCTGCCCTATTGCTCTCCCAGGGCTTATATACCTTGACATTCTCAAATAGAGTACGTGCTCACCTAACGTGAGCATGAAGTTGGTTCCTTGTTCATTTCAAGGGCAAATTTCAAGATGATGTGATCAAAGATGGTGGTGGGCCTCAACATTGGGAGTAGTTATTTACATCGCCCTGGATAAAGAGCCCCATGGGTACCATATCAAAAGCTCTGTTTGTGACATTCAAAAAGGAAAAAAAAAACACAAAAAAACAACCACCATGAAGCCAACAAGCAGCAGGAGGCGTTGAGTTGCCTGGCAAACATTCATTTTTTATGTAGATTCTAAAAGCATCGCAGATTTCGAGCATAGATCAGACAAACATAACTAAAAATGGCTGGAAGGCAAACATATTTGAGCTAGGCAACATGCGTTTAAAATACGAATAACCATCTTCCTGTATTAATCACTTCAAATGATTCTGTTTTTCTACAGTATGCAGATGTCTCTTGCTAAGCAAAGTAACACATTTCTATTTCAAGGCTATTAACTGTGGAGCAGCTGTAGCACTATCAGGGAATTTTTAGAAATCATAATGAAATTAAAAAGGCAGAGACTGGGAGGGGGGAAAAGCAAATAGCTTCTTCACAGCTATGAGGGTTGATGGCATTATCATATGAAATATATTTGTGAGTACAAAATATACTCCTCTAGTGTGATGTTAAGCTGGTATAATGTAACTAATTGGAACAGAGCCTGGAGGTTTAGAAAAATAAATCTTGACGTAAAGGGGACAAAATGCTTCCCTCGGAGGTACCTGGATGGCCTTTTATCCATACTTGGAAGCTCTTCTGAGTATATAGGATGATTGTTTAGTCTTCAGAGCATTGACTGAGACTCAGGAGAGCTCTCCCCATTTTACAGTTGGATTCAGGAAGCCCATGTTGAGCACCTACAATCACCCAAACCCTGCCTAGTACTCTCTGGGCACTGGAAATTCAGAATGATGTGCAGGGTGTTTCTCTTGCATCCTATGGTGGGAAAGAACTTGGATCATATTAGTTTTTAATTACCACAAAAACTTACATTTGCATAACGATCAAAGGTTTACAAGGTACTTTGAGAGGCATCCTGGAGTAGAGTGGATAGAAAGTCAGACTTGGAATCAGGAAGACCTGGTTTTGAAGAGTAACTCAAACACTTACTTGCTGTGTGTCTCTGGTACAATGACTTCTCCAAGTCTCACTTTTGAAGAAACAGGAGAAGGAGGAGAAGGAGAAAGAGGGGGAAAAGGAGGGGGAGGAAGAGAAGGAAGGGGAGGAGAAAAAGAAGAAAAAAAAGAAAGGGAGGGAGGGAAGGAAGGAAAGAAGGAAGGAAGGGAGAAAGAAAGGAAGAAAAGAAGGAAAGAAGGAGGGAAAGAAGGAATGAGGGAAGGAAAAGAAGACCTTCCTCATATGGTTGTTATAAGGGAAAAAAATGAGATAATGTACATTTACAGTTTTTCAAACTTTGGGGTGCTATAGAATAATTATTATAATTATTAACACTTTGAGGTAAGTTTCATCACCTACCCATGAGGAATTATTGGTATTCCCATTTTATAGACAAAGAAACTGACACTCAGAGAGGTTGTGATTGTCCAAAGAGTATTGTCATCATCTCCATTTTACAAATGAGGAAACTGAGATTCAAAGAGATTAAAAAGCAACTTGCCTAAGAGTTACAGAGCCAGCAAATGAAAGAGCCAGGATCTGAATGCAGGGTGTGTCGGTAAATGTTTGACAACCATCTCTTAGGTGGAAAAAAAGAGCATTCAGGGGTGGGGAACCTGTGGCCCTCTAGGTCCTCAAGTGTGGCCCTTTGACTGATTTCAAGTTTTACAGAACAAAGTCTTTTTTAAGGGGATCTGTTCTGTGAGGTTTGGATTCAGTCAAAAGGCTGCACTTGAGGACCTAGAGGGACACATGTGGCCTCCATACTGCAGACTCCCCATCTCTGAAATAGACTGACATGCTTTTAAATTTAATCTGCATTATTAACACTTTCTTAAGTCTAGTCAACAAAACAATGGATCAGTTGCTGATTTGTAGCTTTTTTTTTGTATTTCCAAATCATAAATGTTCTTAATGAAAATTTAACAGTCTTAGAATTGACTCAAGCACTTGCCTGACTTGAACCCAACTGCACTCTAAATCATGGTGCTCTTTGGCTTTTTCCATACTGCCCTGCCATGGGACGCTACCAGTTTGCTTGCACTTCCCTGAAGTACCAATATTCCATTTTTTTTTTATTATGGTCATCTGCATATGTGTTGGATTCACCCACTGGAATGTAAGATTCATAAAAAGAGGAATTGTATCTCATTTATCTTTGGTACTTATCTCCTACTCCAGCATCTGGCAGAGTCATCTGTACCTCCTGTATACTTAATATATTCTTGAAATTTTTAATTGAGTTGAATTTTGTGTCATGTTTACATACTGCTTTTCACCTGTTATTTCTGTATTCCCTTTCTTCTTCACCTACCTCTCGAGCCATCTCCTTCATGAGACCTTTTCTAATATCCCTTAACTAGATCAATCCCTTGCTTCTGGAATTTCTATTATCACTCTCTTTGATGCTGCTTTTAGGGTTAATCATTTTTTAACCTGCGTTACTTGTGCTTTTGTACACATCTAATAAATGCCCCATTTAATGAAGAGAAAGGATGGTAACATTGAAGCATGATATCACAGAAAGAATGTTGGCTGGATTACGGTCTCCACTTGGACCCTGTCTAGCTGTGTAATTCTGGGAAAGTGAAATAACTTTCCATCTTGGAAATGTGGGGAACAACACCTAGAACACCTACCTCACAAGGTGGTTGTGAGGAAACTTTTTAAAATGACATATAATATTACATTAAGATAATAGAAAAGTAATATATTAATGCAAGCTATTATTGGTATATCCTTTGGTTTTTTATCCTACATTTAAAGTTGGAGAGGGACCTTACACCAATGTCTATCACACATATCTTAATGAAACTATGATTTTCTCCAACAATTATGACTCACCCCTCTCCCCTTCTAGTAATTATCTGTTAATGAAGCTGCAATATGTCAAATCTGCTTGGAGTTAATATTCTTTTCATCTAGGGATGGGGTTGGGGAGGGAGGGCAAAGTAGTGGGCAATAGAATGCCACATTAAGTACACACATAATTAGGGAGGGGTAGGAAGAAAAGACTTTAACAGGAATTATTGATTCTAAATGTGCACTATCAAGGAGAAATTCTTTTCTCAGCATAGGCACACAAAAACATCTTCTACATAATGTAAATTGAATCCTTAAGCTACGTCTTGAAATAAAAGTCACATGATTATCTGAAAGAATGACCATTGCTGCATCTCCTTGAGTCAGCTAGGTTCACCTTGACCTTGACTTCACAAATTTCCCAATTCTCTATAGAATCCAAAGGACTTCTCCTCTTCTGTCAGTCAAGTAGAGAAGACACAGACCATGAGAATTACTTCAAACCCATATTCTCCTGTTCAACCACAAGGACATGGAGTGGAGTCAAGAGAAGAAGATGAGGACAGGGTTCAATATTGATCTTCTACATTCGAAGCTCTGCCACATCTAAAGACCAACTGATTTATTCCCTTACCTTCCCAAGTGACAAGTCAGTTTTGAGTCAAAAGTATTTTGCTTTCCTTATTATAGATATCTATGCCTTAATATTGTTAATTACTCATTTGGTCCCATTTTTCTGGGAGGAGCCAGGTGGAGGTAGGACAAGGTGGCTCCAAGAAGCCACAGCATGTGCAGCCTCCTCCCATCCCTGCCCCCCGGTAAAATCTAAACCAGATCGAAGGTAATCAACCAGTCTCATCGGTGAGTTAAGGGAATATGGACCCCAAGCTTGTGAAGACTTCCCCTTGGTGGAATGGGTGCATGAAAATAATTTGTTCCATTGCTCACAAAGGCAGATATTAAAGACACACCAAAGTCATTCAATGTATCATAGGCCATCAACAGTTATCTTGACTTTGGTCCTGCCACTGGACTTGATGACCCTGGAAGAGAGAGTGGGGCTGAAGACTTAATGCAACTCTGCCTCACTTAAATCCAGTTGGTGCACAAGTCAAGACATGACCTCATGATATTATTGGTCCTCTTCAAAGATGAAAGACAAATATTATCTTTCCCCTATTACAAATAGAGAAAATGAAATTGGGTGCCAGCTTTTGATTATAATATGGTCAAGTATAGTTGAGCAGAAAATCTCCAAATATCATCAACACTTAATAAATGTTTGTTGAATTTTAACTTATTGAATTAGAATAATCAAAAAGGACGTTCTCATTTGCATGTTATAAGAAATCCAAGCATATTTTGAAGATAAAACTCAAGAAAGTAAATGAAAATGAAGTGAATGAAAATATTTTTCTTCAAGAAGGAAAAGGCTACTTTCGTCTTGACTTTAAAACACTGTATAAAACACTAATAATGACAAATAAAGGTTACCAGCAAAAGAAACACTCCACACTAGCACATCATTACAAGGAATATAATTTGCTCTCCCTTTCTTTATTAGAGATACAAGCTGTCAAAAGCCTAAGATTTAACCTGAACAAAAACAACAGTCAATCCTGCTCATAACATTTTTCCCCAATGGAAAAGTACTATTTTGTGTGGAATAAATCATTTCTCTTACATCCCATGCTAACAGTAAGTCTTTAGAATCTCAAGCTGACCTACTAAAAAAAGAAGAATTGGGGAGTTCAGCTTAAGGACCCTTTTTATCTAGCAAAAACATAATGCCCAGTAGTAGTGGAGGGTGGATGAGAAAAAGGGCACTGTGATTCTGCATGCCTGAGTGGCAATTACCCTTGTCCATATGCTGAAATGGAAGTGTAGCAAAAGGGTGGGTAAAAGAGTTAAAATTCCTTCTCTAAGTTTTTTAAAAATGTACTCTATATATAGCAGAAGCATTGCATATATGTATTCATATGTAAACAGTTCCCTCCATGTGTGCCTCATTATCACTGTGCTTCAAGCATGCGCCCACTCTTTTCATGGATGCTGTATATATTTATGAGAGAAGGAGCTCTGCTATTATGGGGCAATGCTTTATAGATATCATTCTTATCATGCCATCTTAGCAAAAGCTGTTGCTTTAAACCAATTGCATCTACCAGCTGACTGTAAATAGGAAGCATACAATGGAGGGGCTTGTGAGCCGTAATTTTAGGAATGGGTATCCACAAGGTACCCCTTGCAACCTTAGAGTCACCCTACTGAGGATTCAAGCTTCAACTTGTGATTTCTAGGTTGAGGAGGTAGCCCCAGAGACAGTGCTACACTGGAATAGAAGCAAAGATTGTTTGGTGGCCCCTATGCTGATGATAGGGGGCAGCTGGGTAGTGCAGTGGATAGAGCACTGTGCCTGGAGTCAGGAGGTTCTGAATTGAAGTCCAGCCTTGGACACCTGCTGGCTGTGAGACCCTGGGCAAATCACTTAACCTTTATTTATCTCAGTTACTCATTTTTAAAATGGGGACACACTGGAGAAGGAAATGGCAAATCACTCTGGTATCTTTGCAAAAAAAACCCCATGGACAAAAGTCCAACGAGTCATACAGAGTTGGACATGACTGAACAACAACAATGCTGAATATACAGGTAGATTATATGCTAAATGTGTGTGTGTGTATGCCCACATATATGGATATCTGTTTATATACATATAAGGTATATTTTATATGTGTCATCTAGTATATATGGTTAGGTACTACCTACATATGTATACCTTTATTATCACTACTTTAAATCATAAAAGAGAGGATGAAGCATATATACAGAGACACAAGTTAGAAAAGTATGAAGTGCAGAAGGGAAAGTGGAGTGAAATAAGAAATATTTAAAAGACAGACAATTTATAGCTAGAAAAATCGGGGAACAACAGAAAAGAATTGACATCTGAGAAAGGCCTTGAAAAAAATTCTTCTGTAAAGCATAAAGAATAAGCAAAGGGGGAAATTAGAGATTTTTTTTTAGCTTACCTCTCCATATATATATATATTTTTTCCCTGTCTTTCTATCTCTGTGTGTGTGTGTGTGTCTCTTTCTGTCTCTTTTTCTCTCCTTCCTCCCTCCTCCCTTTCTCTCCCCTTCTCTGTCTCATATCTTTCATACGCATGTACATACATACAAACACATGTACACACATAAGTATATCTTTCAATATTTCAATAATACAGAGTATATACTTTTAATTAACCAGAGAAGGAATTTTAACTTTTTTAACCACACTGATGCTATACTGACGTTTCATCCAACTTTGAGCCAAATCATTTTCAAAGCATTTCTGCCTGTGACAGAATGATTTGTTATTGTTGGGTTGCTTGTGAAAGCTGAGCTCCTGGCATGGGTTTTATTTTAGGGAAAGATTAGTTTTAAAGGAAGAAGAAACCTGATGTGAATCACATGAACTTTATAGTTGAGAACACTCTTCAATTCATGCTCAACAATTTTGACCTTTAAACACACTTCTTTGTTTTAATTCCTTTATCTCTGAATTGGTATCATTTATTTGAAAAGATCCAGTTATTAAAATTGCACATCTGAAATATCTCACCGAATTTATTAACCTTACCAGAAACAAAAGCAGTTGTTATAAAATGACAATGGAGTTGTTATAAAACCCCATTAACTCTACCTGGTTTTGTCGAATAAAATTGAGCTGAAAATTCTAAATATAGAAGAAGCCAACAAAAATTCAGTGTTGGGTCTATCTTTGAAACTGATGGTCTAATGGCAGCAGTGCTGCATTCGGAATAAGAGGATCCAAGTTCAAATCCATCTTGGTTAGGATTCGTGACTGTATCGACCAGGTCATTCTGGGTCTCAGTTTTCTCATCTATAAAAGTAAGGAAATTGGACAAAACAGCTTCTAATATCGTCTTATGTCTCCAGAGTCTGTGATTCCCAATGCCCAGGGTATAGAGTAAACACTTAATAAATGTTCACTTGGGTTTTATTTTTAATCACATGTGATTTTAGCAGATTAAGGGGTTTCTGGGAAGAACCTCGCTTTACTGATGCAGATCAGCACCTATCCCCAAAGTCACAGTCTTAGAGAGCTGCCTAGCAGTCCTAAGAGCTTCCATCATCATCATATAGCTCTTGAAGGTTTGCAAAGTGCTTTACATATGTTCTCATCTGGTTCTCAAAATGACCTACTGATGTAAATTCTGAGACACATCCATCTGACCCATGAGAAAATGAAGGCTGAGAAAGGTTAAATGACTCGTGTGGGGCTCCACAATTAGTAAGTGTCTGAGGCTACACTTGAAGACAGGACTTCCCGACTCTTTAGAGCTCTATTCAGTGTACTACCCAGGTGCCTCTCGGTGATTTGCTCAGGGGGACCTTAATGGGGTCTTAGATAACCTGACCAATGGTAATAATAACTCTGGACTTCTAAAGGTGACAAATAAAGTTCACCTATATAAGTCTTTACCTACACTACCACTCACAGGCCCAAGTGACCACCATCTATCAGCAACAGGGTTTGGACCTGTGTCTTCCTTGACTCTGAGGTCAAGTCTCTATCTGTTACACACCACACTGTCTCAAACCAAAGAACCGATACTGTCATTTCCTTATGATTTCTTAATGCCAGTGCTATGGAAAATAGAGAGAAATCATCTTTTCAAATGGAAGTCTTGCCTAGAAATGAGCCCTCTATGGAAAGATAGGACAGACTATCCAAGACAACATCCTTTGAAGGGGAATTCTTTACTTCTGAAAAGGTTCTGATTCACACAGGACAAACAGATGAAGAAAGTTTAAGATTTGTATTTAATTTAAAACAACAACAACAAAAACCACGTCTAACCCATGGGAACTTCTAAGGGAGAGAATCTAAAAGTAGGCTTTAATTATCTCCAGAATACTCAGGGAGCCTTTTCTAAGGGTAAAACATTGTTTGTTCTGCTGGTTAAAGTACCTCTAACATATGGTTCTCCAAGAGACCTTTGATCATGTCTCTCTCTTTTGAGTCCATTAGGAATATTTTCTCCACTTCCTTTCCTGAAGACTTAACACACAATATTAAAACTCCTGTCAGTAGGCTCTAATTAACAAACTGACTTTAGAAGATCACTTACAACATAAAATATTAAGTCACTCCAAAAACTAATATTCTCTTCACCTCATAAATTAAAATAAGCAAGAGATTTAAATGAAATGAAAATTTGACACATATCACCCTGTGCCTTTCCTCCTCTCCAAGAGACAGAATACTCCCGGCAGTGTTTAACAATTACAAAAAAGCAAGATGTGGTAACCAGGCTCTCCTTGGCCAGTTCTTAAACAGAATTTCAGTCTCTCCCACCCTTGATCTCAGACAGTGTTCACAAGTCACTCTAAGTTCATATCCAAAGCCCATCAGTTATCTGTGTTTTTATTCATAGATTCAGGGCTGTCAAGGGGCTCAATTTTGTTCCCATTGGGCTAAATGGTTGTCATTTATCTGCTTGGTGTGTTTGGGGTATAATCAGACAGAAACCCTAATTTGTTAGAAGAATGCAAAGGGCTATTTGATATTAATGCAGGGAATGATTAATCAAAGGGAGCTTGTTCTTCCAATAGGAAGCTAGAGTTGAGGTCATTAGCAGGGCAAAAGCAGGAAGCAAGCTTTGCCTACAAAAATATCTCACAGATTTTTAAAAGCAAAAACAACCATCTCCATTTATTTTCAGGATTTTCATCTTAAAGAAATACTGTATTACATGAGCTGGAGAAACACTATTTTATTTCTAAAGATGTTATTCATTTTCCCTTTCATCTCCCCAATCTTAAAATCCCCAATTTGGGAATGGTGAGGGCAGGAGAGACCCATGAAGCATCAAAGATTTCAAGCTGGAAGGGGCCTGAGAGGGCAACTAGTTCATCCCATCTTTCATTTTACACATGAGAAAACTGAATCTTAGAGAGGTGAAATGACTTGCCCAAAGCCACATAGGGAAGGTAGCACAGCTGAGATCTGCATTCACAATATCAGACTCCAAATCCAGCACTTCATTGCAGCTCACTATGGAGCAGCTATGAGGCAGAGATGATAGAGTGCAGGGTCTAGAGTCAGGAATATCTGAGTTCAAATCTGGTCTAACACAGTTACTAGCTAGCAAGTCACTTCACTCTGCTTCATTTTCTTTATGTGTAAAATGAGCTGAAAATGGAACTGGCAAACCATTCCACTATCTTTGTCAAGAAAACCCCAAAAGGATTATAAAGAGTTGGACTTAATTGAAATGACTGGAGAGTAATGGGAGAAGTTGTTGAGGTGGAAATTGGGAAATATAGGGTAGACTTTGGGACCCATGCCTTCCCCACTCTCATCAACTCCCAATCCCCAAGCCCTAGTATCTTTGATAATGGTTAAGTTTGGTCCAATCACATGGAGTGGTACTGGTCACTGTCTTGGATTGAGGCACTATCAGCTAAGTGTTGGAAAAACTAAACAAGGCAAAACAAAATGGTTTCCCTGCCTTTAGATTGGGTGGGTAGAAAATGCATGACACCAAGACATCAGAAACACATTAAATGCCAATTAACGTAGTGTGAGCTATAAACAAGTACTGAGGTGGCAATGTGCAAAGTAATGGAAGCAGATAGAGTTAATGTAAGGTTTCCTGGAGGACATGATGGCTGAGTAGGATTTGGAAGGAAGAGAAGGATATAGTTGATGGTGCAGTAGAGGTGGAAAATGCCCAGAGTACAAGGAGCAGAGATTTTGTTTAGCTGGTTCCAATAGAGTCCATGGTAAAAAGGATGAGAAATGGGGTTGATATGACTATCATTGGTTGAGAACATCAGTGTTTAGTATGTGTCCTCCAAATTAGTATTTAATTATACACTTTTTAGTACTGTTCATGAATTATGTATAATAATCTGATCTCACCACAGGAAGTTCCTGGCTTTTAAACACTTTCAGAACCTGTGGCCCCTTTCCACCTTTTCAGTCTTTTTATGCTCCACTCCCTTTCATGTACTCCATGATCCAGCAACACTAGCCTTCTTGCTGTTAACCACATATAACACTCCATCACATGACTTTGTACCTTTTCATTGGCTTTCCCCATTCTTGGAATACCCTCCTCTCCTCTACCTCCTGGCTTCCTCAGCTTTCTTCTAGACTCAGATTAAAACTGTGAGAGGCCTTCACTACTCATGACTTCATTCTGTTACCTTCCATTTACATAATATACATATAAATATCAGGAACTAGCTAGTACAGCGGACAGAGTGCCAAGCATGGAGTCAGGAAGACCTGAGTTCAAATCTGGTTTCAGACACTCAATAGCTGTGTGACCTTGGGCAAGTCACTTCACTCTGTTTGTCTCAGTTTCTTCATCTGTAAAATGAGCTAGAGATGGAAATGGCAAACCCGCTCCCGGATCTTTGCCAAGAAAACTCCAAATGGGTCACAAAGAGTCACATACAACTGAAAAATGACTGAACTGAGAAAGGTTTATGTAATACATAACAAATTATTTTCCACACAATACTTGAAGAAATAGGGGTTGCATTTGTCTGTGTCCTACAGAGAAACCTTAAGTGATTTGCCTTAAGTTTCATAAAAAGAGGCAGTTGGAACTTGTATCAAGTTCCCTGACTTTCACACTATCACCCTTTCCATAGCATGCCATGCTGTGTCCTAGATTCTCCTACAGATCAAAGAGCAGGTGTTTGTTTCTAGAAAGATGAGAAAGCACATGGCTTAAAATGTTTCCCAGTGTAGTTCCAACTTGTGATTTTCTCAGTTTCACTTTGGGGCTTTTTAAATTTTTCTTCAAAATATGAAGCTCAGAGGGAAACATAAAACTAAAACTGTTCCCTCCCACTCAAGGCCCTGTCCCTGGCCAGCCTCTCACTTCTCTAAGGCTCCTGACAAGGTTCCTCCCTCCCACCACTGCCAAAACCCCCTAGAGTTGCTCCTGTGCTTACAGAGTTGACTGGAGTTGTCTTTAGATGCCTGATGGGTTCACTCTGAAATATCTGATTTAGGTCCCTAGATTTCTTGCTGCAGCACAGGAATGAACAAATCCTATTTTCTGCCCTACTTTTATTTAAAAGAAAACAGAAGTCTACTTTACTGATCTTTGCCTGGGCAAGGGATACCCAGGGAGGTAAGTGCTATAATTATTTCTTATTCCCCTGGGCTTCAGTTTGAATTCATTGAAATGATCAGGATGGTAGATCTAGAAGAAAATTTAGACACCATCAAATTCAACCCCCTCATTTTACAGATGAAGAAACTGAGACCCAGAAAAATTAAATGACTTGCCTGGGGTCATATAGCTAGTGAGCATCTAAGGCAGGATTTGCTCCTAAATCTTCTTGAATCCAGTAGCTAGGTAACTCAGTGGAAAGTGTAAGGTCTGAAGTCAGGAAGACCTGAGTTCCAATCCAACTTTGGATACTTACCAGTTGTGTGACCCTGGGTGAGTCACTCCACCATGTTTGCCTATTTCCTCACGTGGAGGAGGAAATGACAGACCATTCCAGGATCTTTGCTTAGAAAACCCCAAATGGGGTCACAGAAAGTTGGACATGATTGAAACAATTGAATAATAACAACTTCTTGCTTCCAAGTCCGATGCCTTAACCTACTAACCCATCACGCATGGGAGAGCGACAGTTTCCTAAGCAATGAACCATTCCAAAGCAGACACTGCTGGGGAACTGGTATTGTTTAGGGGTAATCACTTTCCACTTTAGTTTGTCACAATACATCTCAGACTGACTTCACTTCAAACAGTGTGTATACCAGTTTGGCATGCTCATTTACTGTCCATAAAGAGCATAAAAATTGCCTTTTCCTCCTCCCTCCTCTCTTTAGGTTTGCCCTTTCTCTGACAGTTGGCAGTTCCACAGTCAGGCCTAATGGCAGACTGGGTCACTCAATAACTCTTTCTGACTCTGGAGGTTTTGAGGCAGAGAGCCAATGATACCAATTGATTGTTCCTTAGCCACCAACGGAAGTGGCAAATCACAAACAAGAAGCCAGGAAACGTACACTGTGGAGCCCAAGACCAACCGGAGTGGACTTTGTCCTGGAAGTTCTCAGCAAGCTCCTTAGCCTAAAGAATTTCAGGAAGCTAAAGTACAAGGGCTCGAGTTTCTTGGAAAATAGTTGGCCAGGTTTTTACTGCCGAGATGAAGTTAAAGAATTGAAGTGATTAGAAATAATGTCTGGATAATTGCATCAATTTTCTATGCCTCTTTGGCAGAGGGCTTCTTACCTTCAAGTGCCAGGTTGATATCACTAAGCGCCTCAGTTCCAGTTGCATTCATTGTAGCTCCTGAAGAGTATCTGGCTTTTTTTGTGGGTTTTTTCCCCCATTTCTGTCTCTTTTTTTCCTCAAAAAAAATGGTCTTGCCAATTTACAAGAAATCAGTTGTTGAAGTGATTGGTCTGTTCAATCACCCTAGTACACAGATGACTTCATCTTTGAATACTCATTCATTCACTTGATGAAGAGTCATTGAGCGTGTACTCTGTACCATGTGGATACAAGGAAGAATGAAATGTGATTCCTACTTTCATGGACCTTGTTGTATTTGTCCTTCCTGGCCAAAGAAGACCACGCCATCAGAGAAACGATGACATGACTTGTACTTGACTTTGTTTTGAGTGAGGGAGGGCTGGACCTTACGGTATAGTTGTTCAGTCATTTCAATCATGCCTGACTCTTTGTGACCCCATTTGGGGTTTTCTTGGCAAAGATCCTGGAGTGATTTGCCATTTCCTTCTCCAGATCATTTTACAGATAAGGAAACTG
Organism: Notamacropus eugenii; assembly: GCF_028372415.1. NCBI lineage: Eukaryota > Metazoa > Chordata > Mammalia > Diprotodontia > Macropodidae > Notamacropus > Notamacropus eugenii. The sequence goes on from NC_092877.1 coordinate 300,523,350, forward strand.
AAGCAAACAGGGTGAAGTGACTTGACCAGGGTCACACAGGTAGTAAATATTTAAGGTCACATTTGAACTCAAGTCATCCTGATTCCAGGCCTGACATTATCCACTGAGCCACTTAGCTACTGGAGTCCAGAAGATTTAGGAGCAAATCTTGCCTCAGATGCTCACTAGCTATATGATCCCAGGCAGGCCATTTAATTTTTCTGGGCCTCAGTTTCCTCATCTGTAAAATAAGGAGATTGGATTTGATGGTCTCTAAATTTCCTTCCAGATTTTAATCCTGGGTCATTTCAAGGAATTCAAATAGAATCCTGGGGGGAAAGGGAAAATAGTAGTACCCCTGATCCCAGGCAAAGATCAGGAAAACAGACTTCTATTTTCTTTTAAACAAAATTAGGATTCATTCATTCCTGTGCTATGGCAAGAAATATGGGAACTTAAATCAGATATTTCAGAATGAACCTATAAGTCAACTAAAAATACCTCCCCAGCCCATTTTGTGAGCACAGGAACAACTCTAGGGGTATTTGACCCCAGAGATAATGGGGGAAGGGAGAAAGTAGCCTTTGGCAGGAGCCTTGGAGAAGTGAGAGGCTGGCCAGGGAGAGAGCCTCTCGTGGAAGGGCCCAAATTTGTGCCTCTCTCTGAGTTTCTTTTTTGAAGAACCCCAAAATGAAACAGAAAATCACAAATTGGAACTACATTGGGGAAACATTGCACACCATGTGCTTTCCCATCTTTCTAGAAACAAACACCTGCTCTTTGATCTGTGGGAGAATCTAGGACACAACATGGCATGCTATGGAAAGGGTGATGATCAGAAAGTTGGGAAACTTGATTCAAGTCCCAGATCTGCCCCTTATTATGAGACTTGGGGTAAATCTCTTAAGGCTTCTCAGCCTCAGTTTTTTCATCTGTAAGACAGAGACTAATGCACCCCCTATTTCTTCAAGTATTAAGTGCAACATATTTATTAATGTGTTATGTAAACCTTTTGAGTTCAGTCGTTTTTCAATTGTGCCTGACTTTTCATGATCCTATTTGGGGTTTTCCTGGCAAAGGTCTTGGAGTGGGTTTGCTATTTCCTTCTTCAGTTCATTTTATAGATGAAGAAACTGAGGCAAACAGGGTGAAGTGACTTGCCCAGGGTCACACAGCTAGTAAGTATCTGAAGCCAGATTTGAACTCAAGAAGATAGGTCTGCCTGGGGGCCTGAATATATCCACTGCACCACCTTAATTGAATTATCAGCATTGAAATTTAAAGGTTCCCAAAACAAGGCAAAGATCTTAAAGGACCAACTTACTTTCTTCCTTTCTTTCTTCCAATGCTCCAGGATCCTCTGGGGTCCAAAGAAGCCCCAGGTCACACATATCTGCACAAGTATGGAACATAGTTTCCTTAGAGACCATGTGAAGAAGGACTGTGGAGTCCACTTCTATGGAATTCTCTGGTTGCCCTTCTATGGACCAATTTCATTATGAAATGCAAAGTGGGCTTTCCCCAGGAGAAGAAAAGGGGAAGAAAAAACTTGGTAAGAAGACAAGAAAAGAAGAGTTATGAAAAAGAGAATGAGGGAAAATGAGGCATAAAAGAGAGACAATTAAAAAGGAAGGAGGATTTTTTTAGAGGAAAAATGAGGTTGAAATGCAAAACACACACAAAAAGATGATTTGAAGCATAAAAGGTGGCTGGATAAAGGGGGAAATAAGAGAAGCATATTTGAGTCTAGAGATTTGCGATATCTGCTTCCCTTACAAAAGCAGATTCTTCACAGAATCATTGCCTGATTGGACTATGACAAGAATGTGTAGCAAATCCACCGGGAAGCTCATTAGACACAGATCTGGATGTAGTGATATTGTTTCTAAGTGGCACAGATCCAGTGAGCTCACTTATAACATAGGATTGCTAATCATTTTGTGGAGAAGTGAATGGTAGTAGTTACAAAGAAAGACTTGGGATAAGATTGAACTGGGTTCTGATACTGTCCTTGGGCCTTTAAGTCAGTGAGACCATAGGCAAGTCACTGAGACTCAGTTTTCTCACTCACAGAATGGGGGTAACACCTACCCATCACATCGGTTTACTGAAAGGTTCCAGCTTGATAATGTATGTAAAGTATTTTGTGAACTTTAAGGTGCTAAGGAGAGGTGAAATCTTATTTATGAGAAGTGGACAGGAAAACCAATACTCCTATCATTTGAACTAATTTAAAAATGAGAGACAAACCAGTATTTTTGTGATGGTCAGAGGCAGAACTCACCCACACATGGTGGTGTTCCATCTTTAGAAACCATTATAAAAAGACCATTTATGGTCCCTGACACTGGCTTTAATTAAGAAGCATTCTTCCATTGTAGTGCCAATTCTGGGGAGAGAGAGAGTGAGTGAGAGAGAGAGAGAGAGAGAGAGAGAGAGAGAGAGAGCTCAGGTGAGCCATAACCATTCCAAGTTAATCGCTCTGAAGTGCCTTTATTCCTTAGCTGATCTTTCACACTGTGGAAGAAACTTTTTTTTCTTAAATCTTGCATATCACTGATTTAGGGCCAACCTCTGCCCTGGGAAGCATGTGAGCAATTATCAGTTGTTTCAATGGGTTGCTAAAGTGTGTGAAGCAGGGGAAGGGCCACCTACGTGGCCCATGAGCAGAAAGGCTAAGGGAGGGCATAGCAGCCAGCTTTTCCTTCCTAGGCCATGGTGACTCGATAACCCCAGAAGGCAGCACAAGTGTGCACTGTACATAATAGGCCCTTAGGAAATACTGGAAAATGAATGAATGAAAGAGACTGGACAGATGGGAGAAATAAACCTGCCTGGACTCATCTCCCAGCTCTGTTTTCTTCCTTGTGAGTACGTTCCTCACTCACTATGGTTTCTTCTCATTTGGGGCTCCTCAACATCAGAGATCATTTTTTTTCTATTTTTTTTTTAAATTCTCGCCTGCTATGTGGCGGCTAGGCAGCACCATGAATAAAGTGCCAAGCCTGGAGTCAGGAAAACTTATCTTTCTTAGTTCAAATCCAGCCTCAGACACTTACTAGCTATATGACCCTGGGCAAGTCACTTAACCTTGTTTGCTTCAATGTCTTCATTTGTAAAATGAATTGGTGAAGGAAATGGCAAACCTCTCCAGTATCTTTATGAAGAAAAGCCCAAGTGGGGTCATGAAGAGTTAGACATAACTGAAATAACTGAACAATAACAAAAATGCCTGGTATTATTCTGTATGTATTCAGTAGACACCTTATAAATAATCATTGATTGGCTGGAGTTGTATTGACTTTTATTTAGTTTGTGCTAAGAAGCAGTGTGCCATAGCAGTCTATTGTGCACTGGGCTTAGTCATGAAGACCTAGGTGGCCTTAGCTCCATGACCCTGGACTAGTCTTAACCTTTTTGTGTTCCAAGCAATTCCTTGGGATTTATCTACTAATTCATAGATGGGTTGTGCTCTGTTTGGTGGGGAGTTCCCACACTGGAAGTTCTCCACAATCACAGAATCTCAGAGCTGTAATCAATCAATCAGTCAAAAAACAGTTATTAAGCACCTACTAGAGTCTAGATACCATTCTAGGACCTGGGGGCAGAAATATGAAGAATTAAACAGCCTACTCTTAACAAACTTGCATTCTCAGAGGCTCTCATCCAACTCATATCTTTGCTATGGCATCATATCACATAGTATTTAGAATTCATATGGATGGGAGGGAGAAGCATTTTGTTATGCTTTATAGACATTAAAAACAGAGTCAAGGGGAAAAGTTTCAAATCTTGGCCCTTTTATAGGTATACATCTGAAAGGTAGTAAACTGGGATGAAGATGAAAATTTTTTTCTTAAAAAAGTTATCAATAATAGCTCATATTTATATAGTGCCTCAAGGTTTGGAAACCACTTTTGTCATTCAGTCATTTCAGTCGTATCTGACTCTTTGTGACCCCATTTGGTGTTTTCTTGGTAAAGACACCAGAGTGGTTTGTCATTTCAACGATATTGAATTAACTTAGTGTGTGAAGTTTCCTTTCTATAAAGTTTGTTCATTTAAAAAAAAAGGGATTCAGGAATGTTATGGTCTTACTGGTTCTGTTTACATCTTAGAATTGTCACCCACTGATGTCATGAGTCTTCCCATGTTAGTTCATGATAGTTCAAAGGTGAGGCAAATAAAAAGGAACTGCTTGGACAATTGATTAGAATCATCCAAATGATGCAACGTCATTCTGATAGATTTCATTTGATGAACTGGAAGACACCACCTAGTCCAAATTCCCATTTTACAGAGGAGGACACCAAGGTACCCGAGAAGTGAATTGTCTCAAGTCAAATAGCAAGTAACTTGAATAGTTAGAACCCACCAGTCTTCTTTGCTTTCAGTGTTCTTCTCAGCATAACACAGCGCCATCTTGTATTTCTGCAGTCAATACTCATCTCTTTTGATGGGAAATCTGTCATCCTCCTGGAGAATATTCCATTTGTAATTATTTTATCTCCATTTCTTAGGTCCCAAAGTTGCTTTCTTTTCAGAATATCCCACCCACCTGGGAAGAATAAAAATTCTCTCAGCAGATTCCCTTGGTCTCTAACGTTTCATCAATTAACAACATTCCAATCCATGAACCTTAACCCCTTCCCCACCAGCATAGTAATCAGCTCCTGACTTTTACATGAACCAGACAGGTCTATCCCCAGACACCTGGCTGTCACTGGGGAAACAGTATTCTAGTGCCCCAAAAAGATCGAAAGGTTCAGGAAAGCTTCATTTGGCTATGACAAGTTTACAAGTCTACACAAAACCAAATACTCAAGTTCTAGTTTTCTCCTGCTGTTGTGCCAGCCAGTACCCTGAGCCAGGGTAGCCCCATCACTAGGTAGGAGAAACTCCTTGAAGGTGATAGATTTAGCCTTCTCCCTAGGTCTACTGTATCCATGCTTTAAAAAAGACTTGGGACACGGTTCAGTACTATTTCTCCTTGAAGCGTTTGTTTGTTTGTTTGTTTTCCTTCCTAGGAAACCCACCAGTGCTTTTCACCTTTGAGTAATCCAAAAGCCCCATGCACTAAGGGTGGGAGAAGGGAAAACCCCTGAGAATTCCCATAATCCTCCTCCAGGTGTCAGTACAAGCCCACACATATCATCCCTCCCTCCCAACCCCCTCCCCCCAGTCTGTCCATTCATAAAGTGGAGGTTGATTTGTGATCCTTCCTCGATTTGATTGTGCAGGGTAACAAGCATTTTTGCTTGTCTGGATACTAGATTTGTTTTTCTAATTTCTTTTTACTTGGAGGTTTACCAGCTGCTTTATTACCAGAGTGAGCCTTCCTCACAGTCTCTTTTCTCTTTTCCACCCCCCCCACCCCCCTCCTTTGTGTTCCTAGAGACAATCACTGTCTCTGGTCCCAGCTGCCACTGCTGATTTTTCATTACAGTTTAATTTAAAACTGGGATTGGAATGGAAATGTCTTTTTGCCATTTGGGGTTTGTGAGGCCTGTGGTTTTATTGCCAAAGGCACAAATGTTAGTTACTACTGTTTTTCCAGAATGAGGGGTAGGGGGGAGGCAGTACTGGAGGGGTGGGAGGGAGAAAAGACTGAGTGTAGGGGTAAGATTGTGATGGGAGGGGTGTGTGTAAAATGCCTCAGAGAAGACATCACTCCACGTTTCATGTGATGTTTATGAACGGTATTTTTCTTCAGGGAATGGTTGTGATGTTTCCTAACCAGTAATTCTGTGCGGGACATCCATTTGTAAAAATTGGGGGAGATGAGACTTAGGGAGGAATGAACATATACATTTATATATATGTATGTATATATATATTTATATACATATGTATGTATGTATGTATGTATATATTCCATCTTCTGAAAAGATAATTTTATTTTTAAGTAGCAAATGCTTAATAAATGTAATAAACGTTCTCTGAACTGAACTGAATTGACATGTCTCATCATTAAATCTTTAACCATAGCTTTCCCAGAACAGAATCTCCGAGTTGGAATCTCAGTAGCTGCCTCTTTATCTAATCAATAACTGAATGAGATGACCCAGAATTAGGCCATAGATTGTAATAACATTTCATGGAAAACATACCAAGTATATGATACATAAAGACACATCAAACACGCCATATTCCTATGTCTATGTGATAGTTTAAAATTCACTATTTCATTATATTTCTAGAGCTTGAAAGAACTTTAGAGGCAGGTCATTTAACCTAACCCCCTACTAATTTTACAGATGAAGACAATGGTTCCCAAATGAGACATGACTTGTTCAGTGTCACATAGTACGAGGCAGAACCAGGATTCACACTTAACTCTTGGGACTGCAAATTCAATGCTCTTCTTTACTGCATCATACTATTGGTGCCAATTATAACACCAAACAATAGATAATTTCATGAGTTATGTTGACCAAAAAAAAAGTCATCACCTGGTGGCTAACTTTCTAGTGGATAATCTGTAGGTACTTACCTAAGCTAGCCTTTTTACAGTAGACTCCCAATCCTTGGTGAAGTCATACTTGAAAACTTTCTAGATTGGTAGGACCTGCTAGATCAGGGATGGGGAAGCTGAAACCTTAAGGTCACATGTGGCCATCTAGGTCCTTGAGTGTGGTCTTTTGACTAAGCCCATGTTTTACAGAACAAATGCTTTTATTAAGAGGATTTGTTCTGTGAAGTTTGAATTCAGTCAAAGGGCTGCATGAGGACCTAGTGGGCCACAAGTGGCCTCAAGGTCACAGGTTCCTCATCCTTGTGCTAGATCTTATGTATCATTGTTATAGCCTTAGAGAACCCAGGATCATCTCTAAAATACCCTTATACTTGTATATTGTACATATATTATACAAATGGATTGTGTATTCATTTATGTATGTATGTATGTATGTATGGGCTGCAGTTAAGGAATATGGAGTATAGCATACTGGACCTGGAATCAGGAAAACCTGAGTTCACACCCAGCTTCAGACACTTAATATTTGTATGACCCTGGGCAGATCCCTTAACCTTGTTTCCCTCATTTTCTCCATCTGTAAAATGGGCTAGAGAAGGAAATGGCAAGCCACTTCAGTATCTTTGCCAAGAAAACCCCCACAGGAGTGACAAAGAGTTGGACACAACTGAAAAATGACTGGACAACAAAAAAAACAGCCAAATATATATGTGTGTGTGTGTGTGTGTGTGTGTGTGTGTGTGCGCGCGCGCGAGTGTGTGTGCTTGTGTAGGTAGATATATAATATATGTCAGATGTATTAAAAGTCATACTGCAGTTTTAAGCTTTGATAATTCTAGCAATATAAATGCTACAAACATTTCCACAACAATGTTTAAGGCTAATCATTTACATTTCTGAGATATTGACGTTTCTTATTAAAAATCAGCATCATCACTGTCTTGTGCCATACATATCTCTAGCTGATTTTTGAACTTTGTAAAAACTTCCACTAGTTACTGGTTACTGACTGAAAGAAAGGGCTGTACTTGTAATCCTGCCCTTAAGAGCATCCAAAAAAATGAGTTTTGATGACATTTTTGGTGTGACCTTAATGATATATATCAGGTAATGGAGGTGGTGAAACAATATGCCCTCCCCTAGCAATCCACCACCCTGAGAAAGTGTCATCCAAAAACTGTTACACATGTAGTTCATAAAGTCCTAAGCCATATCTTGTTAAAATTAAAAATACATTATTCAAAATTCACAAATAAGCATAAAAGAAAGTTAAATAATTAAAGTTTCAAATGATGTTTTTGTAGGTTTGTAGCATTTGTATTTCTTGAAGTAATTAAAGCTTAGAGTTACACCAAGATTTTTGCAATACCTTGTACATGTATGCATGTATGTGTATGTATATGAATACACATGCAGACTCAGACTTTTTCATTCCTCTCTTATCTGGGCTTCAGACTTTTTGAACTTCAACACCATGCCTCAGTTATAGAATCACCCTTAGAACCTCCCTTAGTGCCTGGGGTCTCCTCATTAGAGAAAATCCATCTTTAACCATTTATGAGTTTGTCATAGGGCCTCCATTTTGGAAAGGATCCCAGGTGAGCCAACCTTTATTCCTTTCTGGAAACACCCCCATGATCCCCTTGCAGATACCTGCCATACACTACACTCCTTTCACTCCTGCTTTTCCACTCACTTACATATATTGTCTTTCCCCATTCAAATGAGGGCTCCCTTGGGAGATTTCTTGTTACTTATTAGTATTCCTATCTCCAGCACTTAGCATGGTGCTTGGCAGAGGAAACATTTGATACTTGTTGCTTTGCCTTAGGTGTATTTCCAATACTTTAAAGATCTGTTTATGGCTCCTCACTTCACTAATGCAAATGAAACCCTCCCATAACTTAGTAGATAGTTTTCGAGAGTCACAGCGGCCAAAAACAGTCATCACCCGACAGTCACCCTGGTGAAAAGCCTCTCCAAATTTAGCAAGGCTGATCTTGGTACAGTAGACATACAATCCATCACTGAGCTTGTACTCAAAACCTTTCCAATTTGGTCGGCCCTGCCAGTTACTCTTCTGCTGGCATAGCCTTTGAGAACCCGGGTATAATTTATTATACAGTATTTAAAATACTTTCCATTTAAAGAATACCCCAGTCACCCTTCTCTCCTTGCTTCTGTTTTCCTTTTCTTACCTTCTGGGTATGTCAAAGAGAAGCATTAAGGCTAGTCTTGGCACTTGGACTGTCTCCCCTGTTCCTAGCTACAGAATATGTACCTCAATTATTTTAAATTCTTGGTCCATTTAAAACAAAACAATCCTGTGAAAATGATTGATTTTTCACTATCTTGGACAAAAATGCAGCAGGAAGGAAATTCAGTTCTACAAGTAATATGTATAGGAAAGAAGAGAGAGGGTAAAGAACCTGCCTTCTTTGACTGAAATATTTAGCATTTGCACTGGAAACAGTGGTTTCCTGGCTCCCCACCACACGCATTAAGAGCTCTAATCTCTTATCTGTCATGCTAAAAAACAATTGCTGTCTCCCCTCCCAGCAAGAGTCCCTGCCTTTCCTGGATACACCAGTTTCTATTATCAAACCAAACCCCAATTAACTCTACTTTGTCCTGCTGATTCTTCAGAAGTGGGGGATTCCAACCTCCTTCTCACATGGTTGCCGACCTGATCTGGTGTAGACATGTCTCATCATTCCTGTGAAGCTCAAGGAGGCCCAATCGTTCTGTTAAGAGCAATGGTACAGTTTGCATTTCCTGAGCACCCTTAAACTCTATCTTCTTAGAATACGATGAAATTATATCCTCACCACAACTTAAGGACACTGTGGAAATTAACCCTGACTTTTCCAATCAGCCTGATTTCTTCTCTCATTCCTTCTCTGCCCCACACCCATTTGGATTCTACTTGTCTGTCTGGTGGTGGTCAGTCAGGCAGTCAGTCAATAAAGTATTGCACCATGCATGGGGGATGGTCTATTTTGCTCCAGTGGGTGTAGAAGGCCAAGGAGGGTGACAGGTTATACATGGCTATGAGCTAACTCCAAAAACAAATCCCTGAGGCTCACTGTGGGGTTTTGCACGATGTGGATGACATTCTCGTGGTTTGAACTGCCTCACAGAAGCAATTCCAACTTCCCAAGTGAAAATAATTCTTATTCCTACTCTTATGGAGGCACAAAGAAGGGAGGAAAACAATTGTAATGGAAAAAAGGAGGGACGGGGAGCCCAGGAAACTATCCAAATGTTCTCTCCACCCAGCATACTGTGGTTAACTCCAATGTGCCCACAATGCCAGCAGCCCTTTGGAATGTTGGATTGCCTTAGGAGCTAATGGAGGCATTGAATGATTTGAAGAGAAAGTACTGAGAATGCATTTAGAGTCCTAGGACTCAAGTTCAAATCCAACCCATTTGTCCTCTCTGGGTCTTAGGTTTCCCATCTATAAAATAAAGAGTGTTGGGCTAATTGACTCCTGAGCTCCCAATCAGTGATTCAACAAAATGAGTTGAAGGGAGCTAAGGTGGGACTTAACTGAGCGGAAATTGTTTTGGAAGTAAGGACAGATCATAGATTTAGTGGAGAAGGGGCCACAGAAGACATCTAGTCCACAGGGACATTTAGGTGACTCATTGACTAGAGCATGGGGCCTGGAGTTGAGGAGAAGGATTTGTTCTTGGACACTTAATAACCATTTGATCCTGGACAAGTCACTTAACCTTTATCTGCCTCAGTTTCCCCAACTGCAAAACAGGGATAATAATAGCACCTACTTCCCAGGGTTTTTGTGAGAACAAATTAGGTATTTGTAAAGCATTTTACACATAGTAGGCACTTAATACATGCTTGTTTCTTTCCTTCCTTGTCCCGCATTTCACAGAGGAAGAAACGGAGGGAGGAAATGTCATTTGTCTAATGACACACAGGGAATATGCGACCCATGTCTCCTGACTCCAGGATCAGTTTTTTTGTTTTCATTTTTTTGGGTGTGTGTGTGTGTGTGTGTGTGTGTGTGTGTGTGTGTGTGTGTGTGTGTGTGTTAGAAAAGACCTTGTAAGTCATCATGTTCACTCCCCTCATCTCACAGAAAAGAAAACCAAAGATGAGAGGCCCCAGGTCACCAAGGTAGCCAGTGACAGAGTCAGGATGGTTTGAACCAAGTTTCCCTGACTTTGGATTCAGTCCTCTTTCTGCTTTTGGCAATGTTTCTAGATGGAGAAAAATTCCTAAATGAATTTTCATCTGAATGCCCCACATCTCCCTAGGATACACTTAATATTAAGCAGTAGGGTCTAAAACACAGCTCCCACTTGCTGGGAGGAAGCAGTTTAAATCTTTAAATATTTCACTGCTCCAGGACACTAAATTGTTGAGGTCAGCTCCTTGCAAAGCGGATATTACAGCCAAGTTCTCTTTCAGTGTTTACAGAAGTAAATGTGGAGGGAAATGTGGGCTGAGCATGAGTTGTCCTCCCTGACAGGAAAATGGGGGTTTGATCTTGTTTTGTGGTACAGGATTCTTTTCAGAAATCTCTTCGAAAATCTTGTAAACCTGGGTTAGTGGCCACATATGGGATTCATTACCTCCTCCTTTCTGCTTGTTCTTAGCAAATTTTTGTCTGGTGACAACACATGGACTTTTGTGTGTTTTGGTTTTTGCTTCACACCACAGAGACTTTTGTTGACTTGTTTTTGTTTTAAAAAAAACTTAACATGAAGCATGCTGGGGACATCAGTTAAGCAATCAGTTTTGGAAAGATGTGGAGAACATTCAATTTGCCAGGATGCAGGGGACTTTTCTTGAGTCTTATTTGAGTTTTCAAAGTTGGTCATGTTGTTTAAAAAAAATAAAAAGAGGATTGAAATGGGTTAGAGGAATAGATTATAAACTAGGAGACCTGGACTTTGTTTCTCTCCTCCACTGTGATTCTCCGTGTGACCTTGGGCAATTGACTTACCGTCCTTCATTTTCGGGTTTTCTGTTTGCTAAATGGGTATTTAAATAACAATTTACTCATATATAAAGCACTCAAGAGGCTCAGATTAAAAGACATTATAAGAATAATTACAGTGCATTCCTCTTCTGAACCATCATCTTTGGTTTATGAAAGGAAATGGGTTTCATTGAACAAACAAGGAAAAACAGGAGAAGGAAGGGAGAGAAGGAAGAAAGAAGGGATGAAAGGAGAAAGGAAAGAAATGAGAGAAGGACAGAGGAAGGAAGGGAGGAGGGAAAAAGTAAAAAAGAAAAAGAGAAAGGAAGGAGACAAGGAAGGATGAAAACTGGAAGAAAATAAGTTAGCAGTTTAAAAAATAATGTAATTAACAAATAACAAAAACCAATAAACACTTCCAGTACTTCCACCATCAGGGCACTTAAAATATTGCCTTTGAAGTGGGTCCTTTAAGGAGGACCCTATTGTTCTGCCTCCTTTATAGGGGTAATATACTGTCTAGAAAAAACAGATGAGAATAAATTACACAGATTGCATTTGAGCGCATCAGAAACCCTAAAACTTCAGGGGGTTAACAAAGGTCTCAGTCTTTTGATTTTTTCCTATTTAATAATAAAAAAGGGTAAGAGAGCAAAAGAGAGGGTCAAAGCATTAAAATGAAAGAAGCACTTCATTTGTTTTCCTCCAGTTTCTCCTTTTTCCTCCAGAGACCTGAGTTTAAAATTCTACTTAGATCACAACTAGACACGAGTCTGATGACCTCAAATGAGCTTCTCCTAGATGTTGATCCGTGTACAACAAGGACAGATAAAGATGTTAAACTGCACCTATGTGATGATCTGACACCAGTGGGCATCTCTGTACAGAAAAGAGACTGAAGACCTCAGCTTCTGCTTGCAGGATGAACTGACATTCTACTTTATGAAATTCCTGGGTGTCTAAAAGAACTCTGGATATTGTGAGCTGATAGCAGATGAAGCCATGACTGCTCAGACCTGGGCCATTGACATATAGCAGAGGAATGGGTCCTGCAAGGGCTACTGCATAAGTGGCAAGGATGCCAAATTTTATTCTTTCAAGAACAACTTGATAGAGAAAAAACTATTTTTGTAGTTTGGGAAAAGTATTGGCTACAAGGAACAGACTTCACTCTTTATAAGGATGCCCAAACACAGACTTGGAGAAGGGTGGCGTCCAGTGTCAAGAAAGAAGATGGATGATGCCAACCCCACTTCAGGTTGTAAAGGAAGCTTCTAGGTAAGGAGACTTCCTCTAATAATTCAGCTAATATAAATAAGAATAGTTCTCTACACTTATATGTATCTTATCTATTAATATTTATATCTTAATATATAGCTATATATATATATATCATACATATAAAATGAGAGAAGAGAGAGAAGAGAGGCGGAGGACAGAGAAAGACAGAACATTTTCAGTTTTGCAGAGTTTTTCCACAAATATTATCTCCTTTAACCCTCACAACAATCCCGTCAGGCAAGTGCTATTATTATCCACATCTTACAGATAAGGAAAGTGAGGTGGACAGAAGTCTGCTATCAAGTGTCTGAGGCTAGATTTGAACTCACATCTTCTAACATTCCATCCACTGCACTGCCTAGTTTCTTCTAAGGTCAGCACCCTCCTCCTTCTCATTGTTGCCTACTAAGAGAGAAGGAGTATTGTCTCAAATTGAAATAGAGGCCACTAACTGTACATGAGGATGTTTGATTTAGTTTTATAATGTAATATTATCTGTGTGTATTGTATTTTTATTTATGTTGCTAACTATTTCCCAATTACATTTTCATCTGGTCTAGGTCATACGTGAGAATGTGGTGCCACATGGAGCATGATTCATGTGTTTGATACCTCTGACCTAGAGCACTGCATAGTTAAGTGACTTGTCAGAGTCACATAGCCAATAGGTGCCAGGCAGAACTTGAACTCAGCTCATCCTGCTATTGAGGTTAGCTCTCTAGTATGCTGTGAATAACTCAATAGAAAAGCAAAAAAAGACTGCCAAATATTGGTGGTTTCTTCCCTTGAATGCTCATTGATATTTTGAGTTTGTTAATGTAAAAAGTGGGTAGCTAGGTGGTGCAGTGGATAGAGTTCTGGCATCAAGAAGACACATTTTCCTGAATTCAAATCTAGCCTCAGACACTTACTGGCTGTGTGACCCTGGGAAGTCACTTAATGCTGTTGGCCTCAGTTTCCTCATCTCTAAAATGAGCTGGAGAAGGAAATGACACTAAACGTTCACGTATTTTTGCCCACAAAACTCCAAATGGGGGTCACAATGAGTCCAACACAACTGAAATGTATGAACAACCACAAGATAAAAAATTGAAGCTATCCATTTCCAAAGGAAAAACCAGTTGAATTTTCATTAATAATTCCTCACAGAATGCACCCTGGGTCTTTATCTGACAACCTGACAAGCTGAAGCAAACAAAAGATACTGTAGGAATGTAAAAGATACCATCAGAAAACCCTGGATCTGCTGTAAATTCTGTTGCTTCACTATTACAGGGGAAGAATAAAAGCTTCCATCTTAAAAGACTGGGCAGCAAGTAAGTGGGTTAGGATCTGCAGGCCAGTAGCCTGAAACTTGTGATGAGAGAGAAAGACAGAGACAAAGACAGAGACAGACAGAGACAGACAGACAGACAGACAGAGACAGACAGGCAGAGACAGAGAGAGACAGAGACAGAGACAGAGAGAGCAAGTTCATAAATGGGTACATTGGGAAGCAAGCACCTTCTCTTCTCACCTATATCTACTACTCACATTTAGTCTAAAACAACCCTCAATTAACATGGTTTAATTGGTTTGTTGACCCTGTAGCAAAGCATCTATATTAGCGTTAGGTTTTGTAGCAGCAACTGGAAAAAATGTCATTCAAAAGAGCTATTCTGTGAACATCAGGAGGAATACATGTAATAACCACTTAAATTTATCCCTGCTTCATTATATGTGTTGGTTTTCAAAGCCCTGGTCATGTATGTGAGAAAGGCTTCATGATGCAATGTGGAAGAGGACTGGAGGTGGAGTAAGGGTTACCTGGGTCTGGGTGACCTTGAGCCAGTCCTTTGTCCTTTCTAGGTTTCAGATCCTTCATTTATAAAATGAGAGGGCTAGATTAGATGACTCCGACCTACCTTCCAGCTGGAAATCTGTGATCCTGGATGATCTCCTTCGTTCTTCATGGTCATCTTATGAGATTGTCAGATGAGAGAAGAGAAATCCACAGAGATAGGTGACTGGCCCAAGAAAACAGAGCCAGTAAGGAGGGAGTTAAGATTGAGAAACCTGGCCTGATGCTGGTTAGTCCATTGATTCCAATCTACAACAGCCACAACAAAACAAAAGTCCAAAACAAATCATCCAAAAAAACCACTTGAATGAAACAAAGCAAGAAAGAGGTGGCCAGGCAACATGTGACATTTGCTCCAAATAAATACTTGCCTAAGCCAGCAGGATGCAAGGAGACTGTTAAAGAAAAGGGAGAATAAGAAGGGCAAAAGCCAGGCAGAAAAAGGTCTGAGCAGGGGCTTCTTGTGGTTACAACCACATATTGTTTCTTCTCTCTTTAACCTGAGGACCCATAATTGGGGCAGATGGAGGTGGAGAAAGTGGATCTAAGTGGCATAGTGAATAGAGTGCTGAACTTAAGAGTCAGAGGACCTGAGTTCAAATCCTACCCAGATACTTACTTAGCTGATTGATCCTCCATTGGTCACTTAACTTCTTTCAACCTCAGTTTCCCCTTCTGTAAAATGGAGATAATAACAGCAACTACCTTCCAAGGGTGTTCTAAATGTCATATGAATATATGTAAAGCGCTTTGCTAATCTTAAAGCGCCATATAAACGTTAGCTGACAACCATCCTTAATATAGCACTTTTAGGTTTGGCTAAGTCCTTTACATCTCCCATTTGATTCTGACAGCAACTCTATAAGGTGAGTGCTATTATTTCCATCGTTTTACAGATGAGGAAACTGAGGCCATAATTATGGCTGTTGTGTCATATCGTTGTTGTTGCTATCTTACTATGTTTCTTCCTTTATACAGTAAATTGCATGACCATTAATGAGGAGAGAGATATTAGATCTTGTATGATCCCCAGTCTGGGTCAGTGTCTATAGAGGGGGCACAACCTGGAAATGTATGCTCCATGTATCTCAAACTTCAAGAGAATTATCACTTTTGTGTAGTGTTCTCTGTCTGTCTCTGTCTGTTCTCTGTTTCTTTGTCTCTGTCTCTGTCTGTCTCTGTCTCTCTCTCATACACACACACACACACACACACACACACACACACACACACACACACACACAAGCTCCCTCCCTCTTTTCCTCTTATCTTCTCTCCTCCTCCTATTCTTCTTCCTCTCTCTCTCTCCATCTCTCTCTCCCTCCCTCTCTCTCTGTCTCTGTTTCTGTCTCTTTCTCTGTCTCTCTGTCTCTGACTCTCTCTCTCTGTCTCTCTCTACCTGTCCCTCTGTCTTGGTCTCTCTGTGTCTCTGTTTCTCTGACTCTCTCTGTCTCTGTCTATCTGTGTCTTTCTCTCTGGGTGTCTCTTCCCTCCCCCTCACTTCGAATGTTCCCTGTCATGTGCACCTTAGGTTAATAACCCCTCTCGTGCTCTCAGAGCAAAGGTTGGCCAACAGCTTTCTCCTCTTCCTGCCGCCTGTCAGGAGAGGAAATCACAACTTTCAGTAAAGCCTGACATAGAGGGAACTGGATAGCATACGAGGTCACTGGGAAAAATGCATGGAGCAGTGAGAAATCGCAGAGACTGTCCAGCTGGTGCTGGACCGGAAAGGCCCCGCCACGTGTGCTCCTGCCTGTTTGCTGTCTTTGGGGAGTGCAGGAAAGAAAGAAAGAAAGAAAACCTGCTGCTTTCACCTTAGCACTGCAAAGCAAACAGCCACCCCAACTGCTGATGGAATGTGCAGGCTCAGAATCCTGGCTTACGAATCTCGAGGACACAAAAGCCTCCAAATGTTGGATTTAAATTATGAAATTATATAAATATACATATACATATGGAGTTGATATTTATACAAACATCTACATAAATATTCCATTTGGTCCCAATAATAGCTCCTGTGAAACAGGTAGATATTGTTATTTCCATTCTACAGATGAAGAAACTGAGGTTAGTTCACCAATCAATGGGGATGTGAGATTTTATAACTATGAAGAACTCCTAGTGTGGAAATTCCTTGCATCAACGCAGATCGGCAATTCATCTTTAATTACAGACCTAGAGACTTGCTCCTCACTCTTGTGATCTTTCTACCTCCTCTCTCCAGCAGCATTCTCCTGCCTCACTCCTCTCTCGTCAGTCCCCAGCCCAAACCCCGGCCATGATACTTCAGTCCTGGCTCCATTTCTCACTGTCCACACTGTTCTGCCTTCTTGCCAAGAGCCTCTAGCTTTCTTGCACCCCATACACTTTCTTTTTGCTTGTACTTGTATTCCCGGCACTTAGCAACATAGTACTTGAGTGCTTAATTAATCTCTCTCTCTCTCTCTCTCTCTCTCTCTCTCTCTCTCTCTCTCTGTGTCCCTCTGTGTCTCTGTCTCTGTCTCTCTCTCTCTCTCTCTCTCTGTCTCTCTGTCTCTCTGTCTCTCTCTCTCTCTCTCTCTCTCTCTCTCTCTCTCTCTCTCTTTCTCTGTTTCTCATTGTATGGAGGACCCTGAGAGATTAATGGTCATACCTGTGGTCACATAGCTGATATGACTCAGAGGACTGAAATTTTACATCTTCCTGACTCCAAGGTTGACCACTCCATTGCACTTTTCCCAAATACTTAGGGAATTCCAATTAATGTAGAATTCATTGCAAGTCCCTCCTGATATAATAATCTAAATGGCAGATCATCTTGTATATAAAATAATGGAGTGTAGAGAAGAGCATGCTATTAACCCTTCCCATAAATTCATTCTCCAGCTGTTCTCCCCCACATGTGGGTCACAGAGGGGAAAGCTGACACTTACTGAGGGGATGTCCAGCTCCTCCTCCTTCATCTAAACAACTATTTCTGCTCCTGCTTTATAGCTTGGCTTTGATGAGAATATGCCTTCCCTGGAAAGGTCAGTGTGTTCTGAAGATAGTCTCCTTCCCATCAGCCAAGTTTTCCTGGGCTTCAAGTCTCCTCCCTTCTGAAAAGAGCCAAATATAGTCAGCAAAAGTGACAAGCCACAAATGAGCTGGTTCAAAGGTGTCAGCGCTGATTGTCCCTGCAAGTGATATTTCCAGCTCCCATTAACTTCACCAGGAATGATGTCTATGAGCCCAGGGAGAATGATCTCATTAATTTTTGTCTTGGTCTATTTGCAGTGGCTACTGGACACTGTATGAGTCAATAAGGTTGTGTGTTCTCAAGGTGGATAAATGTAAGAATTGTAACATTTCATCCCTGTGGAAGAGACCTGAGAGATCATTTAATCACATTCCTTCATTTTATAACCGAACGGCATGGTGTAAAGAATGCTAGATATGGATTCAGAGAGCCTGAGTTCAAATCCTGACTGGCATTTACTACTTATGTGACCATGGGCAAGATACTTCACTTAAAAAATTTAAGGGTTGAATCAAGTGATTTCTAAGTTATCTTCCATCACTGAATCTATAATTCTATCAAACTGAGCCTAGAAAAGTAAAGAGATGTGTCCAAGGTCATACAGCTAACAAATGGCAGAGCTAGAACTGGAAACCAAATCTCTCAAATCCCAGGGCAGGGCTCCTTCTAGCATTACTCCACAGCTGTCAAATTAAAGGGTATTAAATCACTTGTAACAATCAAGAGGCAGACTCAAGATGTAGGAAGAGAAATGCATTTTGCGACATTGGCAACGCAGGAATTTGCTTTGCTTGACAATGGATGTTTGTTATAAGGGTGTTGTTTTCAGAGGAGCTAGGACTAGGAAGGCTGAGAAGGGGATAGGAAAATGTGAAAAAGGAAAAAGGGGAGAGGAGAAGGGAGGAGAGGAGAGAGAAGAGGAGAGGACAGGAGAGGAGAGGAGAAGGGAAGAGAGGAGAGGAGAGGAGAGGAGAGGAGAGGAGAGGAGAGGAGAGGAGAGGAGAAGAGAGGAGAAGGGAGGAGAGGAGAGAGAGGGAGACAAGAGTTTTGCAATTTCATGAACAATTCTCTTTTCCTGATCTATCCATTTCACCTTATGATTAAGAATAAAAAAACAAATTAGTGAAAAGATGGATAGTTAGAAGAATAAATGAATGAATATAAATAGATAAAAGAAACAAATAAACAAACAAAGAACAGATAGACAGGTAAGCAATCAAGGGCCAGAGCCTAATGCTAGTAGTATGGTACTGATTCTAGAGTTAAAGGACCTAAGTTCAGATCCTGACTGATGATTCCTACCTCTGTGACCTTGAGGGAGTTACTTAACTTTACTAGGTCTCAGTTTCCTCAACTATAAAATTGAGGGCCTGGACTAGATTGCTTTTATGGTCTCTTCCAGCATTAGATCTGTGATCCTAAGCCCTATCTGTTTGTCTGTAGCACAACTGGGGCTCAGTAGCCAGGGCCTGTGGGCAGACTTCATTTCAGAAATGTACTTTGCCACCTACTAGATACTGTGCATGTATCAGTATGATAGTAGGGCTTGCTGTGTAAAAGGGAGATGGAGTTAACCCAGATGGTACTAATAAACTTGTGTTGATGAGTCCAAGATTACAAACTAAATTCCTAATTAGTTCCTAATTAGGCTAATTAGTTCCACTCATAGGGAAATCTCTAGTCTATAGACATAGGTTGCATTTTTAACCTGGAAGGGGATGGGTAAAGAGGGGGCAGGGAGCAAACATTTGTTAAGCACTCTCTCTGTTCCAGGCACCATGATAAGCGCTTTACAAATATCCTATTCATACTGTACACTACGAGGTACAACAGCGGAGCTAGTAAGGATTATTGTTATTCAATCATTCAGTCATGTCCAACTCTTTGTGACCTTGCAGACCACTCTGTCTTCAGGTGTTTTCTTGGCAGATAGATACTGGAGTGGTTTGCCATGTTATGTCCTTCTCCAGCTCACTTTACTGATGAGGAAACTGGGGCAAAAACAGGGTAACATGACTGGTCCGGAATCAATGCATAGCTGAAAAGTGTCTGAGGCTGGATTTTAACTGAAGTCTTCCTGATTTCAGTCCCTCCCTCACTTAAATCCATTTCACTAGCATGTCATGGCATCGCCTCCCTGATGTCACGGTCCTCTTTGATAACAAAAAACAAACAACCATAAAACCCACTCAGTGCTCTATCCATTGTGCCACCTAGCTACCACACAAACAAGGATAATGTAGCACATACCTATTCCTTAGATTTTTAGAGATCATGTCATCTAATCTCAGTTTTTGGATCAGGTAATTAAATTCTGTAGGGTTTAAGTGACTGACTCAAGGTCACCCAGCTAATGCACTACATAGATCTGATTTACAACCTGGGTTTTGTTTATTACATACAAACAATGTGACCATGGGCAAGTAGATAGGTGGTGGGTGCAGTAGGTAGCCTGCTGATCTTGAGAGATCTTAGTGTGAGTCCATCTAAGACACTTATGAAGTGTGTGACCTTGGGCAAGACCTCAGTATGCCTCAGTTTCCTCATCTGTAAAACGAGGATAATAATAGCACACATTTGACAAGGTTGTCAGGAGGATTAAATGAGATAAATTTTGCAACCCGAAAATACTGTATGATCACTGGTAATTTTTTTAGCCTAACTTAAAAGTACTCTAGGCACCTCTCTAAAAACTTCAATTACCATCACATTTCTGAGACATACTAGTGGATGGAATTCCCACACAAGGAGATCCCTGAACTGATAAAGTCACCAAAAAATTATTTCCACTTTAAAGATTGGAAAACTGAGGTGGGGGATTACCTTAATCCAGGTTATACAATGAGGTTTCATCCAAGCTGAGGCTAAAGTCTCTGGCTCCTGGTCTGATTTGGAGTCAAAGGATCTGACCTTGAGTAAGTTACTTAACCAGGGCTCAGTTTCCTCCTCTCTCAAATGAGCAGGTTGGACATCAAGACCTCGCATGTAGAGCTCTTATGTAGAGCTCTTATGTAGCTCTCTGGTCCTCGATTCCAGGTGAATGTTCTTTCCCCTTATGGTATGTAAGTACTAAGGAGAACACCAGTAATAGTTTTGTTGACCCAGAAGGGAATTCATTTCTTCACTACACCAAAGCAATGGGTGCTCGTCCAATTCCAGGGCCAGCTTCTTTCCATGAGGACACAGCTCGATTAGGCTTCTCTCTGGCAAAAAGTCAGTGACCACAAAAGAAGGGTCCTGAGCAGTTCGGTCTTGCCTATAATGCTGCAGCCTGACTGGCCGGACCAGTGTCTGCAACCAGCATGTTGTGCAGATGGGAGTGCTTAGTGATGGAAATACAGTAGCCACCACTGAGATAAGGAATTGGAAAATAAACAAGAGCGGGCACATGTGAGAAGGGTGTCATGCCTCTGAGTACTGCTTGGATTGCTTTTTCTCCCACTGCATATTTACTTCCTTACTCCATTTAATGACCATTTGAGTAAAACAGACCCAGCTAACCAGACTGACCTTGCATTGACTCTAGGTAAGACTGGGTAGTCTATATAAATGATTATGCATCAGGCAGTGACACAGAGGATGGGTACCTGTTAGACTGGAATGGCGATAAGCAACTCAATGTAAAAAAGTGAATTCTGGAGTCCCACAGACATGCTTGATTCCCAGCACCATTCCTGACTAGTTGGATGACCCTGGGCAAACCTCCTTGAAGTTCACTTTCTTCAGCTATAAAGAAGAACAAATAATGGTATTGATTAGAGTATGTAGGAACCAAATATATTGCATTTAGAGTTCACTCTCTCTGTCTCTCCCATTTCCTTCTCCAGGTCATTTTACAGAAGAGGAAACTGAGGCAAACAAGGCTAAGTGACTTGTCCAGGGTAACAAAATTAATCAATATCTGAGGATAGATTTGAACTCAGGAAGACTCATCTTCCTGATTCCAGTCCAGCACTCTATTTTCTGCACCACCTCCCTGCATACGCACATACAAACACATATACATATGTACATGCATACACACATATTCTTGCTGTTACTGTTGAGTTTTTAGTCATGTCTGACTCTACATGACCCCATGGATTTTATCCATGAGCTTTTCTTGGCAAAGATACTGGAGTGGTTTGCCATTTCCTTCTCCAGTGTGTCCCCGTTTTGCAGATGAGGAGCTGAGGCAAATAGGGGCTAAGTAACTTGCCCAGAGTCACACAGTTAGTAATTGTCTGAGGCCGGATTTGAACTCAGATCTTCCTGACTCTAGGTGCAGTGCTCTATCCACTGAGTCATCTAGTTGCCCTATGTATATGCACACACACACATAGATAAACAAATTATATTTATATGTATGTATAATGTGTGTGTGCATGTATATATATACATGTGCACACAAACATATACGTATATACATTTGTATATATACACCCAATATATATTTGTCTATATATACCAGCTTTTCTTATGATTACCTACATTGTTGTAGTAAGGGTCATATGAGCTAAGGCAAGTTAAGAGCTTGGCAAACATTAGCATGCTACAAAAACAAGAGCTCTTAAAAGGTGACAATCTGATTCTCAGAGTTTTAGATGTAGCTAGGTGGTTCTGTGGAAAGAACAAGAGACCTGGAGTCAGGAAGACCTGAATTCAAATCCCACCTCAGACCTTTACTAGCTGTGTGATCCTGAGTAAGTCACTCTACCTCTGTTTGACTCAGTCTCCTCCTCTATAAAATGAAGGAATAATAGCACCCACCTCCCAGGCTGTTGTGAGGATCAAATGAAGATAATTATAAAGTGCTTGGCACATAGTAGGTACTATATAAGTGCTTATCCCTTCCCTTCTTAATACTTTGTGTATCATGGATCTTTGTGGCAATCTGGGGAAGTTTTTGAACCCTTTCTCAGAATGACACTTTAAAATAAAATATATAGGATTAGTAAGAAAACCAATTATATTGAAATATAGCTATATATGTATGGATGCACATATACATATGTTTGTGACATTTAAAAAGTCCAAGAGGCATTATTTCTGGGTACTTTAGTCATGCTATTAATAATGTCAGCATGTTAATCAATAAAAGGAGGTCAATGACTCTCTCGAATACCAAAGACCCTCTTGGCAATAGACTCACAATTTATATGCCCTTGGAAGAGTAGATGTTTCTGTGGGTGGTAACCAACTCTGACTGGCTAATAATTAATGAGAAAATGAATATTACAATCAGTTATATGAGCTAGTGAGGATCTTGGAGTATATGACTTGGATCACCTAAATCTGGGTCAAAAGAACCCATCAATTTCACCATCACCTGTCTGAAAAAGGGAGAACACACATTTTTCTAGACCTGTCTGAGTAAACACAATGAACAGGAATTCACCCATTAGCCTACACTTAGAATTTCTTTTACTGTCTTTGATTAGCTCTCAGTCACCCTGATTGGATAAGTCTTTGAGAGAGATTTCCCACCCTGGTTGACTTCTGGGTGAGGAAGTGCGAAAGGAAAAGCCTTGGTTGTAATTCAATAATTAGCTATTAATACTAGAGAGAAATAATCAGAGCTCTCTCTCTCTCTCTCTCCCTCTCTCTCTCTCTCTCTCTCTCTCTCTCTCTGTCTCTCTGTCTCTGTCTCTGTCTGTCTCTCTCTCTCTGTGTGTGTCTCTCTGTGTCTCTGTCTCTGTCTCTGTCTCTCTGTCTCTGTCTGTCTCTGTCTGTTTCTCTCCCTGTCTCTCTGTCTCTGTCTCTCTCTGTCTCTCTTTCTCTCTCTCTTTCTCTGTCTCTGTCTCTCTCTGTCTCTCTCTGTCTCTGTCTCTGTCTGTCTCTGTGTCTCTGTCTCTGTCTCTGTCTGTCTCTGTCTCTCTCTCTGTCTCTCTCTCTGTCTCTCTCTCTGTCTCTGTCTCTCTCTGTCTCTGTCTCTCTCTGTCTCTCTGTCTCTCTCTGTCTGTCTCTGTCTCTGTCTCTGTCTCTGTCTCTGTCTCTGTCTCTCTCTCTCTCTCTCTCTGTTGTCAAACCAACCTCACCCTACCAGGTTAAGAACTCCTGATTCTAGGTGAAACACATCCACAATACACCACAGTTTTCCCAAGGAAAGGTAATTTACAAACTTAATAAGAAACATCACATATTTTTAACAACTTGTTTGTTGGCAACTTGCACAAATTAGCCATTGTTTAAATGGCTTCTCACACGTTGTTACTCAATTCTGCCAAAACTTTGATGCAATTTGACTTCATCCACGAATTCCTGGCCAACTTAAAGAGGGTTTGGCTGCTTCTCTTCTACCCAGACTTAGGGTCCATTATTAAATGGTTACAGTTTTATGGAGATGGAGATGTGTAACTTCACCCCAAGTAAGCAGAGACAGGTAGTAGCAGCTTATCAACAGGCAGGGTGAGCTAACTTCCCCCTCATTTTCCTAGGGACTGACATCATTTGGGAGGTGTTCCTCACAGGTAAGCTGATGAGATTCCCTCCTTGTGCTAATCCCCTGTGTGGGTTAAGGGGCTGATTTCATCCAGAGCTGAGTAGCTCTGTGTTAATACCAGGTTGATACAGCTACAGATGGCAACCACTGTAAGTCACTTCTACGAGCCCATTGACTTTTCAGCCTGTGCTAGAATTCTTAACAATAAGAAAAGAATCTAATATTGATGAACCACTCCCAGTTCTCAACCTAGCCTGAGAATATTACCACATCTTGACCTCCCCTCCCCCCCCAAGAGTGCCAGGTATAGGACAGCTGTGTAGATATGGAGCTTGTATGCAGCAACTCAGGGGTGAGAGGAAGGATTATACCTATGATTTTAATGACAAAGATAACTCCCAAGTAAGAAAAATCCCTCTACTCATACAATTCAGCACCCCCTTTGAAACTTCTAGTTCTAAAGAGTTGCCTAAAGAGCTGAGAGAACTTCTCCAAGGTCATTTGTAATCAATTTAAGAGCTAGTGTGGAAAAATGTATATGTTCCATAGAGAGGGTCAATCAAGAGGAGTGCCAGCTACTCACAGTGGGCTGTTTTTTTTTCTTCTGGATTTGGCAAACAGAAGGTATGTAAATAGTTTGGCTCTTAGTTGCTTGGACTAATTAAATCTCCTTTTAAAAATTATACTTATTTCATGAAATAGTTTCTAATTAGACATAAAATAATTTAACACTCATTTTTAAAAATTTTGAGTTCCAAAGACGACCTAAGTCACAAGAGATGCTGAGAGTTATATTTGTTCTCTGCACAAGAAGTCAAGTCAGAACTGGAGAAGCAGGCTTTTCCCCTACAGAGGGATTTTTAAAATGATTTTGAGAGAGAGAGAGAGAGAGAGAGAGAGAGAGAGAGAGAGAGAGAGAGAGAGAGAGAGAGAGGAGAGAAAAGGCAGAAACAAGTGAGGTACAGGACTTTCCCAACACATAAAACCACAACCAGCAGCAGCCATATTAACATCATCGTACTAGAGATGGTGTGGGCCACCCTCTCTTTCCCATTTTCTTCTGAGGAGACTAGAGAAGCAAAAGCTAAAGTAGATTATATAAGACTTAGTTGATGGTTTTTTGTTAGTTTTATTTATTTGTTTTTGTTAAGCATGCTTACTCTAAAGATTTGGAATGCTGAAGTAAAAAAAATACTCAGATAGCAGCTGACCTTAACTTCCTCTCATGCTTTACTTAAAGATGGACGTGACTGGTACCCATTTCTAAGCATGTTCCTTTATTCTACTGAAGACTACATTTGATGGACCCAATCGCATTTTTCATAAACACCTGGGTTTGACTCTATCCTTTCTACTTCCTTATGGCCTTTTGTTTACAGGTATAGGCTGGCTCTGGGAGCCCCACAGGAAAAAGTGATCTTTCCCAGCTCAGAGTCTGTATCCCAAAACTCAGTCAACATTTTTAGGTAGTTTTCCTCACTCTAATTTGAGGCATCCACACAAGCCAATCGCATGTTTCCTAACGACACTTCCAAGAGTAAAATTCCTACAAACACGGGGCCTTCTAAATCTGCCTCATCAAACCACACACCTAACACAGAGACCCCTAGGGTTACACTAAGAAACACAGCAACAAGATCCTTCAAAGCAGGGCTTTCTGAATTGTCCTGGGAGCTGACTTTGGTAAGCCGATAGATCTGAGATTTCACAAATGTGGGTGCCTGCTTCACTGACTCACATGGCAGCCTTCTCTTCCTTTATAAAGCTCCATAAATCCTACCTACCAGATCTGCCAAGTGCACTGGAGAACATCCTCTAGGTCTTTTAATATTTTGAGGATTCCAGTACACCCCTCAGACTGTCCATCTGTTAGCCCTCCCTCTGTCCATCTGTTCTTGCTCTTACTACACAACCATCCCATCTCCTTTTCTGGTAATATGGGTCCCTAATGATTTTTTAAACATAAATAAGTCAGCCTTGTAATATACTGCAGCCTCTTGATGCCCATCACACACCTCTTTACTGTCCTTTGAATCTCATAGACATTAAACAAAGACCATCTAAATTTTAGACAGCAATGAGATAGCAATGGACTGAAGTCCAAAACATACTCAGGGACAAATCTGGCATGGTACAGTGGGAAAGAATACTGAATTGAGCCAAAGGACCTAGGTCTTTCACATACTACGTAGGTATGCTTAATTTCTCTGGGCCTCAATTTCCTCATCTGCAAAACGATTGGCATTGGACTAGATAATCCCTAAAGGGTCTTTCAGTTCCAAACCTGTGATCCTATGATCATAGGCAAAACAGTGAAGTTACTAGATTTTGTCTTTGTCCTCTCTTGGCCTCACAACCCCCTCCCTTAATGTTATTTTGGGGTGTCCCCTTCTTTAATCTCTTTTTTCCCCAAAATATCCAACAACCTTCAGCCACCATTCCACCTACAGCACGCACACACACACACACACACGCACGCACACACACGCACATACACAAAGTCTCCTGTAGACAACCCAAACTGCCTGCTGGCTATTCAGAGCTTAGAGAGTGGAGGAACAAAGACTGGAAGATATCTTAGAGATCATCTTGTCATTTATAGATGAGGAAACTGCAGCAGAAAGAGATGATGTGATTCGCCCATGACCACACAGCTCAGGACAGTCAGTCCTTCTATCCTCCATGAAGGCAACCAGCTCATCTGAAATTCTGATTCTTTGTGTGTCATTGGGAGAAATCTGGGGGAGACCTCCAGAACAAGAAGTATTCCCAGGGCACCCAGGTAGCAGGTGGAGTGCTGAGTTTAAACAAGTTTACTGTCATTTCATCTGATGTTCTTTCCATTGAACCAGGCTATGTATTTTGATGACACTCTCATTGCCTTCAGTTAAACTCATTTACTCTGAATCTCATCTCTCTCAGTACTAAAATCTATGCCTCAATCATCCAAGACAAAATCACAATAAAGACAATGGCAGTGGCAACTAAGTTTGCCCAGTGCTTTAGAGGCTACAAAGTACTTTTGGATACCTTTTCTCATAGGAACCCTACCTCAACCTTGTGAGGCTGATGGGACAGGCATTAACATTACCATTTTACAGATGAGAACACTGAGATTCAGAAAAAGTGAAATGAAGTGCTCAAGGTTATACTGCTTCGGAGAGTCAGTACTAGAACCAATGTTTTCCAATACTAAATCTACTAATCTTTCCCCTATGTTAGTCTACTGGCTAATCTGAAAATCTAACTGATTATTAGAGTGTCAGTAGGAGAAGGCTGGAAGAAACCTCTAGTATAATGATAACTTATGTTTATATAGGTTTTAAGATTTCCACAGTCTTCACAACAATTCTTCTTTGCAAGGGAAAGGCTTATTAACCATAATACCTCTGGTGCATGTTTCAAGGCATTAGATCTCTCTTCAGTTATATAGCTGGCTAAGCTGGAGCTGAGACATAATACCTACTGAAACGTGATGCCCAGCAGGGAAAAATGGAGAGGGAAGACTAGTGGAGAGCCAGCTCAGCAAAGATTAACATTATGATATTCCCAGATGATATCAGCATGACTTACCCTTCCATGTACATGCTCTGGTCACATGTGTTCCCAACCTGTGTAACCCTCCACATGTATGAACCAACACCACAAATACCCCCACATAGCTGTGTCCCATAAGCAGATGTGACAGAGCCAGCTTAAACCAGCCCATGAGAGCCAACTGTTAAATTCCAGTGCAAGCAAATATACATCGAAAAGACAGCAAATGCTCAGATCAGGGCTTGATGTATTATTTTGTACAGTCTAGATTGTAAGCTCTCTTAGGGCACAGATTGTCTTTTGCCTCTTTTTTTACATCCCCAGAACTTACCACAGTGATTACTACCTAGTAGGTACTGTATAAATGTCTGTTGATTTGACTGAAGAAAATATTGAAGAAAATGTTAACAATTTAGATTAAATTTAAAAGTATGTCATGCATGTATTTCCCTTTGGAGAACCGATGGATAGACATTCACCAGGACTCTGCTGCCCATCAGTGATTCCTAGGCAGGTCCGTTTCCCAGGGAAGATGCTGTATTTGTGGGAGGGTAAGCTCAAGATGTAGAGGATAATATCCTAGTGCTACTTTTATTGCTCTACTATTTCATTGAATGCCTTTGCTTGCCTTGAATGAAGTGTGTCCTCTGGCTAGTAAAAGCAGCATGTCTGTGCTGGTGAGGGCTTGGGAGCTGTGAGTTGGAAAGAAGTGTTGACCCATAAATTATTGAGGACCTAGAGTAACTTTCGGGGGACCCACTGGTACAAATGTAGGCACTTTACTCACATGCACTTTCAATAAAGACCTACTAGGAACAAGGATCGCATCTCTGTTATAGAAGCCTAGAAGTGACTCAACTGATTAAAAAAAATCAAGCCAGGTAAGAAGGGAAGGCACATAGCAGACCAATAGGGTAGACATCTTGAGGGAGATAGGGCCTTTAACTCAGGAAAAAGTCCGAGGTCTAGATATATTTGAGGAGGCATTAGAGAATAGGGGAACCTAATGGGAAGAATCTCCTTCCCCCACAGAAAATGTGGTCACAGAGAAGACGTCAGCGTAGAAACCAAAATAGATTTTTACAAGCACTTAACTTGGGCCAAAGTGAATTCTTCAGCAATTCCGAAAGACTTGTCACAATTTCAGATCATACTGCTACAGTGACTGTTTCCTGTTAAC
This sequence comes from Notamacropus eugenii, assembly GCF_028372415.1. Lineage (NCBI taxonomy): Eukaryota > Metazoa > Chordata > Mammalia > Diprotodontia > Macropodidae > Notamacropus > Notamacropus eugenii. The sequence continues at coordinate 300,552,012 of NC_092877.1, forward strand.
TTTTTAGATGTTAGTGTGAGAGGTTTATTGAATGCCTGAAGAGGGTCTGGCATTTTTAGTTCTGTATCTAGAACACCAGCAAATGTCAAACATGCATTTTTAGAGGAGTAGTGTGAGGGGGCGGGGGTACCCCTGGGAAATGAAAACTTAGAAAAGAACCATCTGAAAGATCCATCGAATGTGTGCTCTAAGAAGCACATGGAAGATTGTCCTTAAACCCTGTGATGTCAGATTCACCTTGCCCCTCCAAGGGTGAGCTGTCCTTGCAATTTAAGGATGATACCATTTCCAGGAAACTGGTACAGGCTGAGTAGGAGGGGAACGGGCAATATTCTTGGAAAGCAAAATCAGATGCAAAAAAGGAATGGTCCAATCAGACATGTGGTTTAGGAGTTATCCTGGCAAAGTATGTGAAGGGGAGGAGAGACGGAACACAATGGAAAAACTGAACCAAAGGATCAATGAAGAAATACAAGAAAAAGAAAACCACTTTAATTAATGGGCAGTTGTATTCTTAAGGAAGCCAACACTCCACTTTAATGTAAGGCAATCTTAGAAGGAATCACTTCTCCTGGGCAATTCAAAGGGTCCTGAAGTCACAGACGTTCCAGGAAACCTTTTTTTTTCTTTTCCCAGAATGGTGGCTGTGTCTGCATTTAGAAATCTTGTGCTGTGTCACTGAAGGCCCTGCACCTAATGAATAGATTCACATATTGAAAAACAGCATGGCCTTGGAGGGGAGAGTGTTGCATGTAATACAATACATAAGTACAATTGGTAAGTAAGACATCCCCTCATTCCCTGACTCATTGCCCCCTGGCACATGTGGCTTGCCCAGCTTTGCTCCCTGTCCTGCCAAATAAAATGCTTGCCTCCTCTCTGGAATAACATTAGAGCATTTGGGGCCCCCCTGAAAATGCTAAAGGTATAAACAGCCACCTATCCTATCCTGACAAAAGGTCAGCCCTGCATAAATATATACTCATATCTTTGCATGCATGTGTACTAGCATCTTTCATTTTGAAAGGTGACCTTGCTGACAGTGTTAACTGCCGATGCAGGAGAATGTGGCAGGAAAAAAATATTCGTGTGTGCACTGGGAATGTATGAACCACATCTTACTACTGTGTTTGCATTGAGCAAGATGGCCAACAGGGATCCATGGGGGGGATACTGATTGAACAGTTTCCAGGTTTAAAGGAAAGGGAAATTAAAAGTGTCAGAGATTAAGTCCTCTGAAGCAGAATTATCTTCACAAGGACGGGGAAGGCTATATCTAGAAGCATTAGATATGGACTATGTGACAGAGTCTGGGGGCACTCACTTCATCACTGGCCCATTCCCCCAACTGAATGAGATGCAGTTTTCATCTCCATAATGTTTAATTTCATAGCCCAGGACAGATAAAAAAGTGGTGCTTTAATAGTTACTGTCCTTCCAGCATACACACACATATATATCCATGAATACCCACTGGATGTGATCTCTAAGTACAAGACACTGGAATGAGACAAAGATCTGAGGACTCCCATGAGTGTGAAGGTTTTCTGTCCCTGAAGAGTCTTTCCTATTCTCCCTCACAGTCACACCTGATATCCCTCTGACATTGCAGGTGGAAACTGGCCAGTCAGCTCTCTATCACCAAAGCCTGCCTTTAAGTCTTCACCTGTGCAATGGCTTTCCTCGCCCATGTGCCCCATGGCATGGTTCCTGCCTATTCAAACAAAGGTGAATAGAGACACACTCAAAAGAATTTTTCAAATACAAAATGGAGCACGCCCCAAATGTGAAAGACAACTGGGCATCACTCCTATAATTTAGACAAAATACCCAGGAGCACCAGAGCATTACTGTTCCTCTTTCTTCCTGATTCCCCTTCCTCTCTCCAAGACCTGAGCAATCTTGCAGACTACTAAACCAGACAAATCCTAAACTGCCTAATTTAAAGAGGTGAGGGACAGAGTAGGTGATCCATAAAGTCTCCTCCTAGATTCTATGCCTCTGTGAATTTCTGATGGGATCCTGGGGTCATAGATTTAGAGCTGGAAGTGAACTGAGAGGTCATTGGGTTTGATGTTCTCATGTTTACAGATAAGAAAGTGAGACATAGATGTGTTAAGTGATATTACAAAGAGTCCCACAGCTAGTGAATGATTGAAGTAGCTTGAATTCAGGTCTTCTTGATTCCAAGTCTAATATACTATTGATTACAAGATGATGCCTTTAATTTTTTTTTTTTACCCCCCTACATGAACCATTTCCATAATAGGGATTCTTGGATATTATGGATGTGGCGTAGAGCAGAACTTTTCAGTCATGGAATCAAATACTGTCTGTGATTCTAAGCATACACACACACACACACACACACACACACATCAAAATTTGTTTGCATGTTAAACCATTTACTTCTACTTATGACTGAAAGACTATGACTGCAGTTAAAAAAAATTCATGGCATCAGTGGGTAGGGGGAGAGGGTGGGTCAGGCAGCCCCTAACATCATCACAGATATTCATTCAAAAAACATTCACAAAGTACCAGAGTACTGGGCAAGATTTTATCTGAGGTTAAGAAAAAATTGAAAAAAAACCACACACAAATAGGGCTCAGTCTCTGCCCACAGGCAGCCTACAATCTATCAGAAGAAATAGATAAATAGGTAGCTATTATACAAAATAGAATACTGGCTAACAAGAGAAACAACCTGACTTTGAAAGGAAATTCCATCCTTTTAGGGGTAATTGGGGGACTTGATTAGAAGTATTTATCAGAAGGAGCTTCTGATGTCAAAAGCGCAGCTCAAATCCAAATCCTAGGAACCAAACATCTCTGTTCCTTATAGCTTCCTGAAGTAATAACAAAAGGTTGAACTGGCCAAGTTATAGGGTAAGCACTTTAAAGATATTATTTCATTTGGTCCTTGCAAGGTTCCTGGGAGGAAGGTGCTGTTTCTATTCCCATTTTCCAGCTAGAAAAAGTGAGGCAAACAGATTAAATGACTTGCCGAGGGATCACAGAGCTGGTAAATATCTGAAGCTGGATTTGAACACAGATCTTTCTGACTCTCAACCCAGCCCTTTATCCACTATGCCACACAGCTATACAGGAAAGTTACCCTCCACCAATTCCCTTAAATCTAACCCAAGCCCTACCATCATGAATCTTTCTACCTTGAGACTCTGATATGTGTATCTTGTGTTCCCTGGCACCTTTGCCATTAGAATTTCCAGATAATTTCATGTTCTAATTATTATCTGGAACCCTGAAATATATACTGAGGTCTCCCATGTCATTTCTACCTCTGGTAATAGAATTTCTAACAAACAAGAAGTCCTTGGAATCACAACCTCTCCCTTTGTGGGGCATTACTGTAGTCACACTTCTGTGACAAAGGTTCTAAAGGCAATTTTAAAAGAGGAATTCTGAAAAGGTCTTGAGCAGCGGCGTGTATGGAGTCAGGGTACGGCTTCCCAGGGTGACAACACTCATTTCCAGATATAAGTTCCCCTATGTTTACTAATAAACACAGTCACAGTGCACTTGAGGAGAAGGGCTATTCATCACATCCTCCAAGACAGATGAGATTGTATTGTTCCTAAGGACCTCTTGGGACAGAAAGCCCACCACCTCCCTCAGGCCTCGGGCACTGGCCTCTCAAAAGTGTTAATAGATATTTACTCGGAATTTTTCCACAGCTTCAAAGACCAAAAGCCTCCTAGGTGAGAGAAGAAAACATTCAAAAAGTCCAAAGTAACACTAACAGATGGTGAACAGGACTACCTACTGATCTAGGGGCAAGTGTGTGCTCTATCTTCAGGTCTAATTCAATTTGAAATCATAAGGTGTGGACTCAGACCTCCTGCTGAGAGGCATCTGCATTCCAGACACTTTTCGCTAGCCATGTGCTTCTCCAAGGGATTCCTTAAACACTGGAATTTAATTCAATCCAATACATGTTTGCTTAAAGCTTATTCAGTATAAGGAATTCTGCTAAGTGCAGAGTGTATATAGTGTGTGCAACATATAAATACATTTTGTGTATATACTAAATACACACTGTACACTCACACTGTGCTACACATGTATAGTGTATATATAGCATATATTGAGATATATATGCATATATAATATACCCATTTATGTATATAATCATGTATTATCTGTTGTACGGATAATACATGTATATAATGTATATTATATATATTATGCATATGAGACGTATATACGTGGAGGTATATATGTATGAAATATGTACACACAAGATATGCGCACACAAATACATGCACACACATACAAACATGTGTGCATATACATGTATGTGTGCGCACATGCACATACATGTTGTACTGTGTGTATGCATGAAGTAAGAGAGCATGAAGGAGAATCAGTGAACTTTTCATGGAAGAAATACCTGATCTGAGCCTGAAAAGAAAATAAACACTCTGGGAGAAGGAGATGAAGCAAGAGTCTATTGAAGGCACTGAGGAAGTGTGGGCAAATGTCTGGGGGCAGAAGATAGAATTTCAGGTTCAGGAAATAGCTAGTACTCCACCTTGGCCACAACATGGCATGTCCTCAAGGAAGGAATGGGAATAAGCATTTACATGGTACCTACTATGTACAAGGCACCATGTTAAATATTTTACGTACATTACCTCATTTGATTTTCACAACAGGCCTAAGAGAGAGGTGCTATTATTATCTCCATTTTACAGTTGAAGAAACTGAGGCAAACAGTGGTTAAGTGACTTGCCCAGGGTCACACAGCTAATAAGTATCTGAGGCTGGATTTGAACTCAGGCCTTCTTGACTCCAGGCCCAGCACTCTATCCATTGTGTTACCTAGTTGTCTTTTAAAGGGACTAATGTGAGATGAGTCTGGGAAAGTAGATGGGAGCCAGGAGATTCTTTAACACCTTGCTGAGGCAATGGGGAGCCACTGAAGATTTTTGAGTACAGAAGTCAGACCTACATTTTAGGCTAGTTTGGAAATAGTTTTTGCATGATGTCACACCGGCATCATACTTGCCTTCTCATTTCATGTGGGAGAGACTGGAGGAAGGGAAAAAATTTGGAACTCAAATTTTTAAAAATTAATGTTAATAAACAATTTTTATATATGTATATGTGTGCACATATATGTGTATGTGTACATATGTGTATATATGTGTGTGTTTTATATACATGTGTGTATATGTCTATACACACATATGCCTGTAACTTAGGGAGATTATTTTGTTAACTGTGTGGACAGTGAATTGGGTATGGAAGAAACCAGAAGAAAGGAGATCAGTAAGGAAAAAAGTAATCCAAGTGAGAAGTGATGAGTACCTGAAGGTGGCCACATATTTTAAAAGGAGCAAAAGCATGGAAGAAATGTTATGGAAATAAAATGAGCAATCTTGGAAACTAAGAACACGGGCTTGCATGCAGGCAGGTGCTAAGAAAGAAGGAAGATTACAGATAACTCAGAGGTTAGAAGGCCAAGTGACTAGAAGGATGGTGGAGCCCTGAATGAAAATATGGAGGAGGAGGTCCAGATTTAGGAGAGAAATGATGATTTACCTTTTGGACACACTGAGTTCGATAGACTGGGCCTCTCAGTGGAAATGCCCAGCAGGTTATTGGCACTGTAGGTCTGGATAGGGTGGTAAAGACAGAGTCATTCCCAAAGGTGGAGATAGGGATGGCAACTGAGGATTGGCAGCTGGTAGCAAGGAAACCCTTCTCCTCCAAGACTGATGGTAAGCCACAACATTTTGAGATGAAGAAATTTGGGGTGAAAGGTAGCAGTATTTGCAGGGGGAACAGTGGAAGGGCATGGCAGAGGAAATGGAAGGGTAGGATCAAGTAGAAGGATGAAAGGACAGGGAGAGTTAACCCAAGATAAGAATTTTTCTGGGACAAATCACCTTTGAGATCCTGCACACAATAGCGTTCATTTCTTTGTATTAAAAAGTAAACTCCTAGGTAATAAACTGTTTGCAACAACCACCACTTAGGGTTCCAGGTAAATGACAGGTGGGATGGTCTCAAGAAGCTTAAATAATATGTGCTGTTTTATATTTAGCCAGATGTGGAGGTGTCGCCTTATTCACTTGTCTTCTTGTATTCCCTGAAAGCATGAATAAGCAAAATAATTATGTGTTGTGAGAATAATTGCAATGATGCAAAAATATCAATACCTGTCTTCAAATTTCTGGATGGCAGATTCTCATTTCTTTTGTATGCAAGAAGAAAGGGTAGATTTTCACAGATGATCTGCCCACCCTGTCCTCACCAACCCCATGCTCCCAAACATCCACTTTCATTTTGAGTATGATTCGTGAAATGGATGACAAGGAGAGCATCTTTTCAATACGGTTACTCCTTCCCTCTAAACAATTTCACATTGGTCATTTTTAATTGACAGTATTTATATAACAATTATGAAGGACAAGCATTTATTATCAGCAATGATCTGTGTAGGAATTGTGCAGAACCCAGAATAAAAGGACACAAGTGGCTTTCACTTACTAGATTCATTGTCTACAAACTAAGAATCGGTTTACCCAAATTCAGAGAAAGAACAGGTCACAAAATCTTTCTTTTCCCTAAAGAATTAAAGTGAAAAATACTAAAAAAAAGTATTAATAAATAGGTTAGAAAGCCTCTGACCTTTTTATTCAATCTGGAACCAATTTTTAAGAAAATAATAATTTAAGACCTCTTGAGAACAGCAGGCTATATATGCTTTCCAATTTCATAGATGCATAGAGCCAGAAGGTTGCTTAAAGGTTATCTAACCCAATCCCTTCATTTTACAAATGAGAAGACTGAGGCTTAGAGCCGTAAAATGACCTGCCCAGCATCCCTTATTTAGTACGTGTCATAGAAGGGACCGTATGGAAGTGAGGTCCTTGGAGTATTTTGATGCATTAAAGTACTTTGAAGGATATTGCAGAAACGTCTTAACCATTCTTATTGTAGGTAGAAAGTATTCTTCTCCTGGGGCTCCCTTATAATGAATTTCTAGTTTTACCCTCCATGGAATTTTCACCCATCTGCAAACTATTACTTTGACGATTTCACTCTAAAACCTCATAAGCCATATCAAGGTCCAGATTCTAGAAAACCCCAAAATGTATCAAAATCATTATCAAAGAATATTTACTAACTGTGTCTACTGGAGGCTACTATGTCAGCTGTTTTGACTGTTCAATGGATCAGTTGGTTTAGAAAGAAACTGGGCCTTGTAATTCCAAAAACTTGAAAGAAGTAAATTTAGAACAAAGAGGAAGTAGGTAGCAAAGTTGGGGATGGGGAACAAGGTGGTACAATGGATAAAACTCTGGATCTGGAGTCAGGAAGACTCCTCTTCCTGAGTTCACACCTGGCCTTAATCATTTACTAGCTGTGTGACCCTGGGCAAGTCACTTAATCCTCCTTGCCTCAGTTTCCTCATCTGTAAAATGATTTGGAAAAGGAAATTGCTATCTAGTCCAGTCTCTTTGCTAAAATAACCCCAAATGGGGCCATACAGAATTGGACATGACTGAAACAACTCAACAGCAAAGTTATAGAGAAATTATGTAGCATGGTAGAAAGAGCACTGGGAATTAAGAGACTTAATGTGCTAACCTGACAGACCAGCTAACGTTGCTCATATCTGAAGTGCATAATTCTGGAAATTACTGCACAAGAATGAGAACTGGGAAGACCTGAGTTTACATTCAGTCTCAGACACTTAAGCAATGTCCGAATTTTTGTCACTTAATTTGTGCCTCAGTTTCTTCATTTGTAAAATGGGTTAATAATAGTGCCTCTCTCCCAGGCTTGTGGTAGGATAAAATGAAAGTATTTGCAAAGTATTCTGCAGTGCTGTATAAATGCTAGCTATTATTATTATTAGCTATTACTTACAGTCATAAGCCTAAGGTTCCTTATGGAAAGATATATAGGAAAGAGAAAGTAGAAATTAACTGTATTGAGGTACATACCTGTTAGTCCTAAAGTGTTAGCCCTGTTTAGTATAGCCACTTGAGCTCCCAGTACTTTGAGGAGATGCTTTGGGCTTTACTGATAGCAAATACGTGTGTGTGTGTGTGTGTGTGTGTGTGTGTGTGTGTGTGTGTGTGTGTGTATGTTTGTCCTTCATTACCAAAGAAGACCATGTCATCAGAGAAATGATGACGTGACTTGCCTTGACTTTGTTTTGAGTGAGGGAGGGCTTGCACAGCCCAGGTCACCAGTCTCACTTCTCCTTCAGAGCCATCTGAATCCAGTGACCAAATATTCATCAGGATGACTGGAGATGACCCAGGATGAGGCAGCTGGGGTTAAGTGACTTGCCCAAGGTCACACAGCTAGTGAGTGTCAAGTGTCTGAGGTGAGATGTGAACTCAGGTCCTCCTGACTCCTGCACCTGTGCTCTATCCACTGCACCACCTAGCTACCCTTAGCAAATATGTGTGGCGACATTCAGAATACTGTCCTATGTTCATCCGGTCTATCCATTTCCCCTCCCCCAATTCCCTCTATAGCTCACGGGAAGAAGACATGTCCATAAGGGTAACAGTAACTAGTCTGGGCCACTTGAAGTAGTGACTAGTCAGATTCCAAGAAGTATCTCAATGGTTCCATAAACCCTAAGCAGTATATGGATAGATTTCAGGGTATTTGTGAACTTATGTGAAAACAATATTCCATCTTTATTTTCACTACTCTTTGGCTTTCGTTTTTATACATTTAAAAACATGTTATTCTGAGCAGGGGTCCATAGGCTTTACCAGACTGCCAAGGGAATCCGTGGCACAAAAAAAGGTTAGAAATGCATGTTGTAGCCTGAGCTGAGCTTACCATGGGCTAGCGAGCAAAGAGTTTCTTCCCCTCACTCAGTTCAAGGCATCCAGGTTGGCACATACTGATAGCAATAAGTTTTGCAGTTATTAATTACTAGGATGTGAGCTGAATCTAAGAAAGTGAAGCAACATACTGGAGTGGTTGGCCATTTCCTCTCCCAGCTCATTTTACAGATGGGAAAGCTGATGCAAATAGAGGTAAATGGCTTGCCCAGGGTCACAGTGTCTGAGGTCGGATTTGAACTCAGAAATATGAGTCTTCCTGACTCCAGGCTTGGCACTCTATTTATTGTGCCACCAAGTGGCCCTAATCATGGCAGGGTATAGGTGCCAATTAATCTAACCCCAGCCTGAGAATGTTATTTATCCCAACTAATGTATAGCCTTATAGGGTATCTCCAGGAGTGAGCCACAAGGTGGAGGGACCAGGGAACTAAAGGTAAGTGATGAATGTATCTTTTTCTTAGACTGAGGTACAGGTAGGAATTGGTACAGGGAGAATGATTCCTAGGAAATAGAGACTAAACAAATGTAAAATTCAAGTCAGTGAGTATATAACTATCATATGGTTTGTTAATAAAGTTAGTAATAGCTGTTATCCTTCACACCTAGCTTCTAGTCTCATTTTGCCACTAACTCATTGTATGATGAAGGAGACGACATTTAGCCTCTAGTGCCTCAGTTTCCTTATTTGCAAAATGAGGGGATTGGATGAGATAACATCCCTGCTAGCTCCAAGAGTCTATGAGTCTCTAAAAATCACAAGGGTAGACAGAATCCTTTCCTCCACAGGCAGGAGGGATGACCTAAGCTGTCACAGACTTGTGGAAAATTCGAGTTTTCACTCATCTCCCCACCTAAGGAATTATTATGTAAGCAGCAGGTCAGAACTTGGATTGAAGCTGGGAAAAAGAAGAAATAGAAAAGATAGAGAAGGGTCAAGAAAGCATCGTACCCTCGTCTCCAGAAAAGCCTAGAGCTGGAGCAAAGGTAGGAACCATGGTACTCAAGAGAGGCAGAGAAAGACAAATGAAATCCAAATAGGACTGAGAGCTATTGGCTGCCCTGGGGATGGACAACATCATCCTCTGCCACAGGCAGCAAGACAGCAGAAGAAAAGCCTGACACTAGTTGACTTTCTCCCCCTGATCATGAAGCCAGATAGCTCAAGGGTATCTTCTTCTGTCTTTTCCACTCCCTTTTCATACTTCCCAATGGAACTGTTGACATGATATTATCTCATTGGAGTGATGCTCCTACTGAAGGTATGAGCATGGGTGTTATTGTTCCGTCATGTCAAATACTTTGTGATCCCATGGCCCAAGCCCTTCTATCCTCCTCTCTCCCTCAAAGTCTGTCCAAGCTCATGTCTATTGTTTCCATGACACTATCCATCTAAACTTTTCCTCTTTTCCTTTTGCTTTCTATCTTTTCCAACGTGAGAGTCTTTTCCAATGAGTCTTGTCTTTTCACCGTGTGGCCATCATTACCACAGACTAACCTCTGCCCCATTTTACCAGAAGAGATTTAGAATCTAGGAGGGATGAGAAGACAAAGTCCTACCTCAGAGACAGAATGAAGAGGCAGCAGGGCCTTTGGCTCTGCTCTTTTCTCTTTGGGAGAGGAGAATGAAGTGAACATATATGCCCTGTTGCTCCACAGGAATCTGCAGTGTTATGTCTATGATGCTAGTTTAGCATTTTATTGGGAACTGTTTCATCAGAATGCAGAAAAACATTACACAAAGATGTGAACAAAAAAAAAATAGCCATCTTACCAAGAGCTTTCACTTATATAAGTCAACAGGTCTACAGGCTATCCGAAAAGTGAGTCAAAAGCAATATGGCAAATGTTGATGGTGACTCATGTACACTTCTATGCTACTGGGTTTTAGTTACGTATAAATAGGAGTCATGGATGTCTGTCAAGGTTTCTCCCCAAGAAGTATCATTTGGGGTGCTAAGTCCAATGCCAGGAATGTCAGTGAACAGCTTGTAGAACACTGAGGATTTCCTCTCTCAACGAAAAAAGTGAGTCTTCACCACAGGAGCTAGTGTGACCTTGTCATACACACATGCTATTCCAGCCACTCAAGAACATGTCAGTTTCTGCTCTTTCCTAAAGTGATGAGTGACAACTTTGGTCAGATGAAGGGGAAAAGTGAGAGAAAACATGAATCATGTTGATTTCCAATACATTTTTCCCCTTGTCTTGGGGGGGGGGGGATTACACCATTATATTGGTTTGGTGATGTGCTCATCAACAGGAATGAACAACCATTTGTCATCTTTCAATGCAATGGAAAATCAGTGTTTAGGGAATGTAGTTCTGCTGTCAATATTCCTTACTGTCAAATAGATCAGCTGAAGGAAGCCAACGAGCACACGGACTCAGGGAGAGCAGTTTAGCTTTGATGCCAAGAGTTCCTGTAGAAACATTAAGAAAGAGCTCTAGTTCTTGGGAATTTTCTGTCCAATTTACAGAGGATGTTTGCTGATTCCTCATACAGACAGGATGTAAATATGCCACTTAACTCTGCAAATACAATAATGAAAACTGATACCTGTAATTGTATCTATGTGGTACCATAGACTCAAAACGAAATGGATTTCCAACCTAATATTGCTAAATGAATCCCTGGAAAATGTGATGTATGCAGCAATAGAAGAAGGCATCACTTTCACCACTACGGACATGATGGGGACATCTCCGTTATTAGGGGTGATTGGAATATTTCTCATTTGTTTCCTGCAATTGCATCACCCATGTTTTAACCCTTTCTTTCTCACAAGAGCAGTGTTCATGTCATAAGTGACTTGTCCAAGGTCACTGATTTTAAAATGTCACATTGAATGCCACAGCTGGAAATGATCTTAGAAGCAATGGAGCAAAAAGTCTTTAATTTCCAAGTAAAGAATCTTAAGCCCAACCAAGATTAAGTAACTTGATATATGACCTAGGATATATCCATTAACCTTGTCAGTTTTCCATTTCTTCCTCTGTGAAATGAAAGGATTTAATAAGAAAATAGGTCTTTTTCAGCTCTATAATATGGATTCAAAGTATTATAATAACTTCTATAGGAAGGCATGGTGTTTAGCTATATCAATGAATGGAATCTTGTATTCTAATAACTTTTATTTGACTACAAAAAGCAGCTATTATATTTACCCATTTAATAGAGCAGAAAGAATTGCAAAATAGTGACTTGTCCCAGGACCATTTCTAACTACATCACCATCACCACATCACCATCATCATCATCACCACCACCATCTTTATCATCTTCATCTTCATCTTCATCATTATAACTAACATTACTATAGTGTCTCCTATGTGCCAGGTACCATGCTAAGAACTTTAAAAATATTGTCTCATTTTATCCTCACAACAACCTTGGGAGGTAGGTGCCCCATTTTACAGATGAGGAACTGAGGCACAGGTGAAATGACTTGCCCAGTATCACACAGCTAGTTAGTGTCTAAGGCCAGATATGACCTAGGATCTTGACTCCAGGCCTAGAACTCTATCCACTGTACCAATTAACTACCCTGAACTTCATCAAATAAGATAAGAATGCTGTATTTTTCCTATGCTACTAATATTAGCATATATAACTTTTTTAAATTTACAGAACACTTTTTCTTTTAAGGCACAATGCAATGGATAGAACCTGGAACTTAGAATCAGGGAGTCCTGAATCTGAGTCCTTCCTCTAACACATATTAGCTGTGTGACCCTGGGCAAGGCTCTAAACTACTCTATGCCTCAGTTTCTTCATCTGTAAAACAAGGACAATAACAACACCTATTTTACAATGGTTGTTGTGAACCTTAAATGAGGTAACCTTAAAACACTATGTCTATACTGTCCTTATAACAACTCTATGAATCATGTATTTTAATCATAGTTTACAAGTGAAGAAGTAAAGAAGTCAAATGACCTGGAGTCACACAGCTAGTAAGGAAAATATAAGTGTTCTGGTTACTACCTGAGGTAGTTAATTAACCAGGAGAACTTTGGACCCTATGCCCTCTAATCTCTACCCTTACTACTCACCATGAGTAGCTGCCACAAAGCTCATGTTGCTTTCAGTCATTCAGTTGTGTCCAATTCTTTGTGATCCCATGTATCATAGCAAGCCAATACTGTCCGTGGGGTCTTCTTGGCAGAAATACTGGAGTGATTTGCTGTCTCCTCCAGTGTATTAAAGCAAACTGAGGTTAAGTGACTTGTACAAGGTCACACAGTTAGTAAGTTTCTGAGGCAGAATTTGAACTCAGGTCTTCTTGACTCCAGGTTCATTGCTCTTTCCAATGAGTCATCTAACTGTCTCTACAAAGCTCATACTCGTTATAATATGAAGTGAATAAAATAAAGACAGCCTTTGGCTCCAATGAAGAATCCACAATGGCATGATTGATGGAAGGAGGCATTAACTGAGCACTAGTGGCCTTGTCCCAGAGCCTTCTAACCCATGGGAACTAAATAAATTACAATTATCATGGGGGCAATAATGGTAGCATACAATGAATCAAGGTCACATATTGTAGCCAAAAGGTGTCAAGTCTAGCATGACTCACTTCAGAAAGTTGTTGGTTATAGAACCTGACTTACCTTTTTTCTGGAAGATAACCTTTTCACCTCTGGCTAAGATGAGGTGCTATGCCTGTAGGGGAGAGAATCCATTTTAATCATTTGATTACCACTATAGGCACCTCTGGTTTTCATCCCCACAGTGATACAATGGAAATGTGGCCATGGCTTGCAGGATGAGATAGGCCTAGGAACTGGACCTGTGATTTCATTGGTATAGGTAATTTCTAGGGGAAATAACTCCCTGTACCAATGCAGGAACATTGCCTCTGGCTTATAACTTCAGAGAATTGCTTAGAGCACTCTCCAGGGTCCTACAGCTATTAGATGTTCAGAGACAGGTCTTCTGCCAGAACTCAGGTCTTCTGACTCCAAGGCTGGCTCTCTATCTCCAATGACAAAATATTCAATATAAATCATTTGGTCAGAAAGAAATCAAGCAACCCACCTTAGGATAAGATTTGACCCAATACATATACTTATTCCATTTTAAAAGGGCAAAACTTTGTCATTTTCAATCAAATTTTTAAAATCATGTTAATAACAAAACAAAATTCATCGTTGTCTCCAGGGAGGATACAAAAAAATTCCTCTTATTTTCCAAGCCGGTGTGAGAATAATGTTAAGTTTTGGAGTTGTCAGAAATTAGTCCCTTTGGTTTCTCAAATCTGCAATGTACTTGTTTTATTACTTGTGTAGGGTGTAGTAAAGCATTTTGAATTGATTTTTTGGGTTTGTTTCCCTGTTTTCTGCCACTATCTTGTTTCTCTTTCTTCCTACCAAAGATCCCCCAAACAAAAATACTACATATTCACATAAACAAAGAAGTTTAAATGTGAGAAAACTGGAATTTTCCCCTTTTATGCCTCTAAACAGGAAAACAGCACATAGTACAGGGGTCCTTCCTCTTTTCCGTATCATAGAATCTTTTGTCAGTTTGGGAAAGTCTATGAAGCCCTTCTCAGAATAATGTAGTAAATGCACAAAATAAAATACATAGAATTATAAAGGCAATTGATTATTTTGAATTATCAGTTATCAAAAGTTTTTTTATAGGTTTGAAGCCACTGGCTTACGATCTTCCCTCAAGTCGATCTAGGAGCATTTACATCTTGCCTTGGTCGTTTATTACAATATGATGTTATGCAAGACACTTAATTTCTCTGGTCCTTCTGCTTCCTCTGTAAAATGGAGATTGAATGACATGGTCTATGAGGCTGCTTCCAGCTTAAAAATCTATAATTCTATCATCTTATTGTCTTCTTTTAAATTCTGTATATCCTAATTGTGTATATGTTAACTCTTCCAATAGAATGAGTAGTTTAAAGTCAGGGACTTCATTTTTTCCTTTGTGTCCCTACTACCTATGAGAACATGAGGTAGCCAGTTGGAGCAGCAGATGTGGACTCAGGAAGACTTGAATTCAAATCTAGTCTCAGACACTAGCTGTATGACCATGGAAAAGTCATTTAACTTCTATTTGTCTCAGTGTTCTCATCTGTAAAATGGGGGTAATAATAACACCTACCTCTCAAGGTTGTGGTGAGTATTAAATGAAATGAAATTTGTAAAGTACTTGGCGCAGTTCCTGGCACATGGTAGACACTTAATAAATGCTTGTTTCAGTTGTGGTATATGATTCCAATGAACTATATGAAATGTGTGCTATATGAAGTGGCAAAAAGGTTGATTTGGGAGAAACCTGGAAAGATTTACATAAGCTGATGCCAAGTGAAGTGAGCAAAACCAGGAAAACATTGTACACAGTAATACCAATATTGTATGATGATCAACTGGGAATGACAGCTATTTTTAGCAATACAACGATCCAAGACAATTCCAAAGGATTTGAGATGAAAAGCATACATATCCAGAGAAAGAATTGACAGAGTCTGAATGCAGAACAAAGCCTACTATTTTTCTTTCTTTGTGTGTGTGTGTGTTGTTTTTTTTTTTTGGTTTGTATCTTCTTTCACATCATGACTAAAATAGAAATATGTTTTTCATGGTTGCACATGTAAAACATATATCAAATTGCTTACCATTTTAGGGGATAGGAAGAGAATTTAAAACTCAAAATTTAAAAAAAAAATGAATGTTAAAAATTCTTTTTACATATAATTTGGGGAAAATAAAATATTATTAAAATAAAAAATAAACGCTTCCCCCCCCTCCTTCTTTGATAAATTCTTATAGATTGTTTAGATATGAAGTGTTAACAAATGGAAGGAATCAGAGAAGGCTTCATGGAGAAGGTGGCATTAGAATCAAGCTAAAAAAGATGGTGAGGTATTTGTTGCTCCTTTCAGTAAAATCAGCTGTCAGTCTCCTCAAACTCCCTTGTAATTATTTCTCCCAAAAAAGATCTTAGGTTCATTCAAATGGTAACTAATGTTATTTTAAAAATAACTATTTTAGTCAATGTAAATAACCTGTCTTCTTTGCCTCACTACTCCTCACTGAGATAAAGAGAGGCATTTTTTTATACACTGGATGCCAAGAAAGCTTTGAAACCTAGCTTCAGAGATTTGTAATTTCAGAGGTTCTGACAGCCAGATTTTTGTATGGTCAAAGGAAAAAGAGGACAGGAGGGAGCAAAGGGTAGGGAAAAATAGATGAATATTCAGCTGTGCGTTGGAGTTGAAGGAGAAGGGGAAGAATCTGCTTAATACAGTCAAGTCTTATTCAAAAGAGCGTAGTCGCCACATCATGGGCAAGATGCCAAGAAACAATAATAAAGGAGATATGGAGGATTGCAACATGGTACTCTATAAATACATTTTTCCAATTAGCCAGAAGTGTTTATTCATCAAGCCATGCCACAATGCTTTTGGTAACTGAGTTGTACAAGCAGCTCTAATTGGCAATTGAAAAACATCCACACAACAGCTTTAATGCCCAACCCTGTAACTGTCGATATTCTCCGTTTCCAGTGAATGTTCTTTTCAGTCATGGAGCCCGCATCTATGGAGTGTCTGGGACTACATGTTTAGACCCTGGTGTATTGTCAAAATTTCAGTGGAGAAGGTCTCCAAGGTTCTCCGATCCAATACCTTCTTTCTGTTTAAAGAAACAGAGCTGAGCATACTAAAGGCTTCCCTTTAGCAGACGCAAGGATTGGCCTGGTTGTTAAGGTGCCAACTTCAAAAGCATTTTTCCTGAAGGTGCATTGTACTTATCACATTTTGAGTGGTGTATGGGGTAGAAAATGTGTGCTCTCACCTTGAATGCTCAGGTTCATGCAGATCGCCCATATGTGCGTTATTATTCAACTCTCCTTTCCAAGGAGAAAAGAAACTAGTGCTTTACTTTCCTTGGAAGAGCTGTTGATTCACAAAGCAAGGCAAACACCTTTATTATATGTTACATCAGTTGTTTAATTATATTCCCTTAACTAGAACAAACAGAGATGCTCCAAGGTCATCTATTAACAACTAGGTAGCTTAGTGAATGGATCACCAAACTTGCAGTCAAGAAAACCCAAGTTCTACGTCATAATTAGCTGACCGTGGACAAGTCACATAACTCTTCTCAGCCTTAGTTTCCTCACCCGGTGAAAACAATAGCACCTACTTCACAGAATTGTTTTGAGGCTCAAAAGAGATAATAACTATAAAAAGCTTGTCAACCTTTAAGTGCTATAAATAAGTTAACTATCATTGTTGTTAATTATTATTATTATTATAAATAAAAATACATTTATATGAATTATAAATAAAAAATAATATTTTATTTTTAGGATCTTCCTTTCTCAAGTCTCTCCTCTCTCCAATTCATCCTCTACAGCTGCCAAGGTGATTTTGCTAAAGAGCAGCTCTAACGATTTCATTCCTCTGCTCAAGAAACCGTAGTTGCTCATGATCACCTCTAGGACCAAAAACAAGCTCCTCTGTTGGGCATCTAAACAGCTTCCCAGTCTCACTCTAACCTACCTTTGGAATCTTATTATATTTTTAAAAACAAATTATTTATCTTATTCTGAACTTAAGAAATAAAGCAAGCATTTCCATAACATAGTGGAATAGAAAAAAAGATGATTACACATGAAATTGCAAATTTTAAAAATTCATTTTATTTTACATTTATGGAATAAAACAAGCATTTCCATAACAGTATAATAAAAAAGATAATTGCACATGAAATTGCAAATCTATTATGTAGAACTTGCTATTCCTCTTAAACGTATAGTGAAGTTATCATGTAAATTTTTTTCCCTTTTTTCTTCCCCACTTTGCCCTAGAGATGGTTATTAGATACAAGTGTGTGTGTGTGTGTGTGTGTGTGTGTGTGTGTGTGTGTGTGTGTGTGTAAAATCATTCTATACATACTTCAATTTATCTCCCCATTCAGAGAACATCTTTCATCAATCCTTTGTAGCTAACTTGGGCATTTGTAAGAGTCAAATTGACTTATTCCCTCAAAGTTGTTCTTAAAGCAATATTGCTTACTTAGACAACATTCTTTTAGCTCTGCTAATTTCATTCTTCATTATTTCATGCAAGTCTATCCATGTTTTTATTATACTTTTAGCTCTCCTTATATACTCTACAATCTGGTCAAGCTTTCTTTCTGTTCCTCCTATGTGACATTTCATCTTCTGTCTCCAGGTTTTTGTCCAGTCTGTACTCCCTTCCTGAAACACACTCCTGCCTCACCTGTACTCCTTAGAATTCCCAGTTCCATCAAGGCTAGGCTCTGATACCACCTTCTACAATGACTTTCTTGATTCCTTTGGCTTCTACTGCCCCTCACTCAATTCATTTGTAGTATGTACATGTGTGTGCTTGCCTGTGCTTAAAGGTTTATATATTTTCTCCCCTAATAGGATGTGTTCTCTGAAGACAGAATCATTTCCTTTTTTTGTTTGTTTCTCTATTCCAATGATGTCCAACATATAGTAGGCATTTGGTTAATAAATGCTTGTTTTTAATTGATAAAGATTGTTCCTGGTATGTTAAATTGTGAGGTACGAGGTAAATGAAATGAGCACTAGGAAGACCTGAGTTCAAATCTGCCCTCGAACACTTACTAGCTACATAACCCAAAGTAAGTCACTCAACCTCTGGCTAAATTCACTGGAGAAGAAAATAGCTTTGCCAAGAAAATCCTGTAGACAGTATTGACGTGTCCATGGGATCACAGAGACAGATATGACTGAATGACTGAACAATAACATCCATATTAAATTCTGTCAGGGACAGCTATTTTCAGGTACTATTTCCAACCAAAAACCACGTCACTTGCAACAGCCACAACTGCAAAGAGGCTCCACTTACTCCAAGAGGAAAAAAATATGCAAGAAAACCAAGAAAAGCCATTAACAAAGACCACTCCTCCGCATTCCCTGCTTAAGATAAAGTTAGGTGTTCCGCAGGAATAGAGCGCAGATTCCAGTACCACCAGCCCTGAAGATCTCAAAGGACCTGCCAATAACTGAGAATGTGTGACAGCTAGCACATAAGGCACACTACAAATTAACTGGGGCGGGGGGGGGGGGCACTAGAAACTGAAGAAATCAAGAAAGTCATTGTAGAAGGGGGCATCAGACCTTAACCTTGAAGGAACTAGAAAAAATAAGCAAATAGACAGACAGACAAATAAAGATAGATAGATAGATGGATAGATAGATATAGATGGATAGATGGATGGATGGATAGATAGACTGATACACAAGTGAATGAATTGATATATACATATATATACATATACACATATATATATACAAATTATATACATACATATAAATATACACATGCATACATAAATATACACAGACACATTATATAGTATATACATATATATACACACATATATATAAAATAAATAATTTTTTTACAAAAAAGAATAATCCCACAGGATAATCTGGACCCCTTTAGAAAGGAGGGGAAGGAAGGAGAATATCAGAAAGGAGAAGGACTCTCCATCAGGAAATGAAGACTTTAGAATTTTAAATAATTTCTCAGCTATACTTTCAACTAGGAGAGGTCCTACAAATAATCACTTCAGAGAATGTCTTTGCTTTAGTGCCTTCTGTATTTTTCATGTGTTTGCCACGCATGTACTAATGACAATTAAGTCAACTTTCCCGCAAATCCTCCAAAGCGGGGTATCTGCCATTTTCCTCAGAGTAGATATATTAGACCAGTGGATATCCAGAAACAGAACTGTGAGCCATTATAGAGTTGAACATGATAGATGCCAGTGAAACTTCAGCTCAAAGAGAAAATTTAGGAGAATTACCACTTCTTGACTAACTGAGAAAACAAGAATATAATAGAAACAAAGTGGTTTTTCTCTATCTTAGTGAAAGGAGTGATGCTGCAATTAAGTTTTTGAAATGACTTTCAGCCAGACGTGATTTGACTCATGATAGAAATCTTCCTTTTAAAAAAAAAAAGTTGTTTCACCTTTCCCCCAAATTTTAATTTTACATTTGATTTCCAGCCATAAAATACATAAAATATTGAATCTGGTATCTAATCACCCCCACCCCCCATTACCTCCTAGCACATACAGCAGCCTGAACATTTATCTTAAAATATCAGAAGCAAAAGCTAAAGTAAACATCCACTTAGCCTTTGCCTACATCTATCCTAGGTGGCTGATCAGTGAAGCTGCTTTAGACCACAGACCACAATGCCTCCACCACAGCCTCTTCCTTCTCCCCCTACTAACACTTGCCTCAGCACCTTCACTATTCCCCTCACCCTCCTAGGCGGGATACATCCTCTTCCACTTAAGAGTTGTTCAGTCAATTTCTTCTTTAACAAAATAGATCTCCTCTTCCTAGAATCGCAGAGCTGAAAGGGGCCTTAGTTGTCATCTACCCCAAACCACTGCACCATGCTGATCTCACCATTCCTTTTCCTTCTCCTCCTCCTCCTCTTCCTCTTCCTCCTTTCTCTCTTTATTCCTCTCCTCTCCCCACTCCACATAGTACAACTGCAAAATTATTTAAAATTCTGAAGTCCATGTTTCCTTATGACACCCTGCCCCCATCTCTCTTAAGGGTCAAGATCAACCTGAATTACCTTTATTATTCATGGTACCTCCTCTTTCAGTAAAGGAACATTAAATCCATCTTGTGTTCCATAAGCATTGATAAAGCATTTATTATGAGCTCAGCACTGAAGCAAATGCCTACCTGCATTCAGCCATAAAAAGATCCCAGGGACTGAAAAATGAAAATTAAGACAAAAAGATAAAAGCAAGAGAGCTTCTTGAAACCTAAAGTTTTAACAAAGCATATAAACCTGGAAAGGTCCTTATAGACATTTATTTCTACTCCCTCGCACTATTAAAGAGGCCCAAAGAGTTTAAGTAATGTCCTCTGACTCTGAACATAGAGCACTTAATTTTTTTACCACATAGGTTTTCTCCCAGGTAAAGTCTTTCCATTCAGTTCAAGAAATATTTAGTAAGTGTTTGCTATGTGCAAAACATAGCCATGACAGATTCTCTCTTATGAAAATACAAAACACACAAACAAACCAGAAAACAAAAATACAAAATACAAAAAAAATATGCTTCTTCTTCAAGGGAATGTGGGCAAATATAGTATACACACATATACACATCTATATAGACATCTATGTCTATACAGCTATATGTGTCTATATATATGCAAATATATGAATGAATGAACAGTCACAAATTCAAATAAGAAAGAAGGAAGGAAAGAAGGAAGGAAAGACAGATAAAGAAAGAAAAAGAAAGGAAGAAAGGAAGGAAGGTAGGTGGTAATTTGAAGAGGAGGGATCAGACAGACATTGGCATTTGAACTAAGCTTAGAAGGAAGAGAATGATTCTGAGAAGTGAAATGGAGGACAGATTGAGGGAAACATGTAGGTAGGAGAGGAGTTGTCAGATTCTGGGAATAGTTATCAGTTCAGTTTAGTTGGAAAATAAAGTGCGTGGAGCGGGGTAGTATGAGATAAGACTAGAAAATTAGAGCGGTGCCAGATTATGGAGGATCTTAAAAACTAAGCCAAAAAGTTTCTTCCAGGGACAGTAGGGAGTCACTGAAGGTATTTGAGCAGGGAATTAAAGTCAGATGGATGGCTCAGGAAGATTATTTTGACAGTTCTGTGGAGAATGGATTTGGAGAGAAGAGACATGGAAACCAATAAGTGTAATTATGGAGACATCATAATAAGAGATGAGGAGGGCATGGAGGGGGATTGGGGATGAGACACAAAGAAAGAATCCATAGCAATGGCTCATATTTATAGACTTTAAGCATTTCACATACATTAGCTCCTGTGATCCATACAACACTGCATGAGACCAAGGTGGCTATTTTTCCCATTTTACAGTTGAGGCTCAGAGGTAAACCGATTGGTTCACAGAATCTGACATAGAAACAGTGCCAAAGACAGGATTTGAATTCAGGTCTTCCTGACTCCAAGTAAAACATCAGTAAAGGAGGACACATGTGTGTGACTCTGCTTGCACATATGAGGATGCATGTGACCAGGGAACATTCATGAAGAGAACACACAGGTAAGGAATAAATGTGGCCAGAGACTACACTCATGAAGATGTATGTATAAGGAAGTCAAGTAGCCAGGGAAGGGAAGGGAAGGGAAGGGAAAGGAAGGGAAGGGAAGGGAAAGGAAGGGAAGGGAAGGGAAGGGAAGGGAAGGGAAGGGAAGGGAAGGGAAGGGAAGGGAAGGGAAGGGAAGGGAAGGGAAGGGAAGGGAAGGGAAGGGTCATGTCCATGCTGAGTATCACATCTCCATGAGGAGAACTCTGTTGAGCATCTCTGGTCACTGGGCTGCTCTCTCTGACCATCTACCAGGCTGCAGCTCTTCAGAGATTTCTTTTCCTTGGACATCTACTTAAGAATTGGTGGGAAGGGAAAGGAAGGGAAGGGCATATATTATAATATAAGGAAACATTATATTATATTATAAAGAAATATATTGTAAGGGAATAAGCAATATATTTATATAGTGCCATTGTACTAAACACTTTACAAATATTATCCTATTTGATCTTCACAACAACCCTGGAAAGTAGATGCTGTTATTATCCCCATTTTACAGCTGAGGAAACTGAGGCAAACAGAGGTTAAGTGACTCGCCCAGGATGACACAGCTAGTTAAGTGTCTGAGTCTGGCTTTGAACTCAGATCCTTTTGACTCCAGGCACAGCAGTCTATTTGTGTTCCTCAGCTTCCCAGTGACCAGGGAAAATCATACTTTGAAATATTGCCATGCTGCTAATGTACTCTTGTGGCATGACCTCACCATGTTGCTTCCTATTACTTTCTCCAGAGTATTACAACTCTGCTGGATGTGTCATGTCTGTACTGAGTATTCTCTCCACGAGGAGAACTCTGTTGAGCATCTCTGGTCACTGGGCTGCTCTCTCTGACCATCTACCAGGCTGCAGCTCTTCAGATTTCTCTTCCTGAGACATCTGCTTAAGTGGTGACAAGAAAGTCTCTCCCAAACAAGCACAGAATGAGCAGTTTTAGGGCACAATCCTGGGGAGATGAGCACAACACCTAGCGTAGCAATCAACAAAAGCCATTAAGTTTATTCTTTTGACTCCCTGTGTCTGGAACTGGTTCAAAGTCCTAGACAACTACATAATTTAAGGTTTGAAATTCCTTCTGGCTCCCAATTACCCTCCTGAGGGGGCCCTATAGTCTCCAAACTCAATTAGGAGACTGTCAAAAAAATAGAAGCTATATGGAAACATAGCAGGGGATATGAAGCTCACACACATCCCAAGATCCTCCACAATTGTAATGTCAACAGAATTATGCCAAAGCTTAATGAAGAGAGCAAGGCCATTACCCTTTACGTTCCTGGTCTAAATTGTTGCCTCTATGCTGTATGTAAAGCTTAGGAGGTCTTTACTCCTATTCAACTCACCTTGACAAGTCAAGTCCCCTAAATAAGACTGTCTATATTTCTCCTCAGGGCTCTAAAGCTATCTTTGAGGGGTAGTGATGTCCTTCTAAGGTAATTGGTTTGAGCCTCTATTCTGGAGCCTTCTCCTTAAATAGAAATCACCAGTTAATAGTATCACCCCTATATCGTTGACTGACCCAGTGATTAGCACCCTATCACCCACATAGCATCAGTTAGTTTTTCCAAAAGTATATTTATCAAGAAAGCATAGCAAGAACAGACCTCCCCTCCCCACCCCCACCCATTTGAGGAGATATTCTCTCCTATAATACCTCAGACCCTAGAGACCTCAGTCTCAAATTTGTTATAAAAATTTCACCTCAACCCAGCTAACTTCCAATGCATCGTATGTCCTGATTAATTGCTCCCTTGCTTCAGGACAGGATGGTCAGTTCATGACTGGATGAATCCCACAGGCCATTTGCTCCTTGGGGCTACCTCTAGTACCTCACTTGGCTCACCTGCCTGCAAATTCTGAGATGAGCTTCAGGTCCCTGACCTCTGGCAGTTCACTCTTCCAACCTTTCAAAGCTGATGAGATCCTCATCACCTTCAATATTCCTTCATCTAGGAGCAGAAAAGTCTAAAGCAAAAGAGACAAAGACAAGGTGCCTGGTATTCATGGTCACATGCATCCGTATTAGATGACTACCTACACATATCTTACATATGTATATCTACCAGCAGTAACAGTAACCAAACCTGAAGTTTGGACTGTTGTTGGTGCAAAACCTAGCTACTTCCATATAAACAATTTTTATAAGCATGTATCTGCTTTAGAAAGGAGCAATCGTCATCAAAAGACAACTTTCCATCCAGTTGACTTTGTTCTTTAGAAGATTCCATGAATTGAGGATGCAGGTGTGCTGGTCCCATTCCAAAGCTAATCATGTGTACATTTGGACCTTCCCTGGAGTCCCCCAAACACCACATTAGGGTTGTGCCCTTTGCCCCGAAGCCCACAGAGACACCCCTTGCTTGTTCATGTTACTCCCCTCAGGAATACTTAAGTAATCACCCTAGCGGATTCCTTTCTAATTCCTCTCTCTTCTCACTCTTGCATCCCTCCAAATGTGTGTTTAACATCATAGTTTTTCTTTGTTGACCTAGTCGTTGACTCAACCTTTCTTGTGTGAAATCCACCAAAGAAGTTGTTCTCTCTTTGGAGAGGAGCAGTTCTTAAGATTTTCAAGTACCTTCTCTCAAGTAGATGAACTTTCTCAGGTCTGATGAGTTAGGCCAAGGTTCTTTCCTCTGGGGGGAAATCAACCTCTATTGGTCATAGTCCATGGAAAGCTCATGGGCTCAAGAGCACATCTGTGTTAATGGCCCATGGAATGATAACCATCTGGGACTCAGGGTGAATGAGATGATAAATATTACAGAGGCTACTCAAAGTTGTGTTTACTCTAGTATGACAGCCTCTTTGCTTTACTTATTGAAATTCCACTGGAATCTCAGGACCCTGATACTCTTAAAGAAAATAACAACAAACAAGCTACAGAGAGGGGAGATGTAAATTGGTTTGTTTGCCTGTTTTCACTCCAGGGCAGGGAAACAAACCAGAAGCAATTGTTATTCTGAGAGTCTCCCTGAATATATAAAACTTTGTCTTTCAAGGGAGTTATTTTAAAGGTTAACCAGCTTAAGAAGAGTTGTTTTCCTGAAACTAAATGCTTGTCCCTTCCCGTCCATTTGGGTCCTTTCTGCCTCCTGTTTTGAATTTTGTCTCCCCATATCCTGTATTTCCCCCACTCCTCCCCACCCCCTCACCATAATGTCTGCAGCAACTTGATTTCTCTACTAGTCAAACTTTCCGATCATTATAAAACTGGAGGAAGTAGACTCGCTTTAGGGTATCTATTTGTTGTTGGTATTTGACATCTACAAAATGCTCACAGCGGCCTAGAAGCTGTGCACAGCTTCTCTAAGTTGAATTTTCCTGAAGGAGCTGGCTGTTTTCAGAGGGGAAAAGCGGGGGCTCTGAGGAGGCAAGTACCTTGGCTTTAAGCCCAAGTCTCTTACGTGCATGATGATGAGGATCTTTGAGACCCCAGGTCACATCTGAGTCTGCATCCATGATGGGAAAGTTCTGTCTGAACGTCTCACCAAATTCCAAAGCACCAACCATTCCTGAATATTTCCCTCTAGTCCTAACCTCTCATCAATAATTCTTTCAATGTCAGTTTCTATTCTTTCCTTTTCTTCAATCAACATGTTAACTTTTTGACTATACTTGCCCCATTGATGTATTTTACTGATTTGTTGCCACAGAACTGTGTTATCCAGCTGATTCCCTAAAGGGTTGTTATGAGGCTCCAATAAGATTCAGTATAGAAAACACTTTACAAAACTTAAAGTACCATACGAATGTCCATTATTATTACCATTGCTATATCACTGATGTGGGTGTTCCCACCAAAGGTTCATATCACAACTTATCCATCCATGTTCTCATCCTGGGTGACTTGTATCCATGCTTCTCCAGATATCCTAAAGGAGAAGGTTCACCCAATGTGTTGAAGGCCTTCAATATTATGTAGGTATCCTAGTATATAAAATAGGTTTTGATTTATAACCATTTACTTACACTCAACTTTTCAGGAATTTATCTATTGTGTTAAAAAAAAAAGAAAATCACTTGAGCTGAAATTTTTTTATGTACTTTACAGCAGCCTCCTCCTGAAATCATTTCAAAGCTTGAATTGTCATGAGATTCCTAAAGTTAGTTCTAAGGAAAGCACTTCAGAAGTTCCCTGTGCTTCGTAATCATTAACCAGGCCTCAACAGAGAACCAGTCATGGTACACAAACCAGAGTGAGAGCTCATCTCTAGCCGGAAGCTACATAGATTCAGCGTTCCTCACTGATTCAAAAGGAATTCTTTTGTTGGGTTGTGAGTCCAAAAGAACTAAGAAACCTTTCACCTGAGCATCACACATACACACGCACACACACAATCACACTTTGTAAATTGTTTTTTGTTCTAATGATTTAATAACCATTTTCATGTTTTAGGGGCATGTTGACTGTGTCACAATGGGTCTATATTTGAGATACACCACATTTGTAATTTTATCCTACAGAGGCTAGAGTTGTTCAACAAAGGAGAATTCATTGGGGTCACTGCAGAATTTGAAAGTCCTTATGGCAATGCTGATTGGCCTGGCACTGCCTTGGTAACTCAATGCTGTGCTAATTGCTAGTCACAGGTGTGGGCCCAGTACAAGAAGCTAGAGCTTGGATGAAACACAAGCCAACATAATGAGCCAGAGCTGGTGAAGAAATGGTGACAGACCAGGTGTTCACCAGCCAAGAAGTGTCACTAGTTCTGGCTGGAGGCTGTATTACTCCCACTTCCTCAAAGACGCACACCTACTGGAGGCAGGCCTCCTGACATTTTCCTCTCTCCTGCAGAGAGAAGTGAGAGAGGAACAAACAGGCTACCAGGGCAAAGAGCAATGAGAGACTCGTTTACAGCTAGAATAGTACTTAGAACCAGCATACACAAGGCTTGCAATCTCCCTCACCAGCTGCTGAGTTAATTGATCATTTGTCCATGTAATATATTTCATTGGACAGCTAGGTGGTGCAGTGGATAGAGCAGTAGTGCAGGAGTCAGGAGGACCTGAGTTCAAATGTCACCTCAGACACTTGACACTCACTAACTGTGTGACCTTGAACAAGTCACTTAACCCCAACTGCCTCATCCTGGGTCATCTCCAGTCATTCTGATGAATATCAGGTCACTGGATTCAGATGGCTCTGGAGGAAAAGTGAGGCTGGTGACTGGCACAACCCTCCCTCACTCAAAAACAAAGTCAAGTGCAAGTCATGTCATCATTTCTCTGATAGCATGGTCTTCTTCCGCAACAAAGGACAAACACACACATATTTCATATTGGTCTTAGAAAGATGTGGGGGTCAATCAAAACCTTCAAAGAGGACAATGTTCATTTTATTTGGGGAATGTTTATATTCCAAGTGCTTCTAACTCCTCTACTTCTTGTTTTTGAACACCAGCTGCCCGAGAGGCTACAGTTGTAATTATACCTGATTAAACGTGGAAAGAACTTTAGAAACTACTGCATCCAACCCTCTGACTTTATAGGTGAGGAAACTTTTATTTCTCTTCCTTTCCCTTCTCTCCTCTTCTTTCTTTTCCTTTTCTCTCCCCCCCACTCCCCTACAGTCCTCTCCTCTTTGATGTCACCTCTTTTCTATTGACCCAGATGCCTAATTTTCATTAATT
This sequence comes from Notamacropus eugenii, assembly GCF_028372415.1. NCBI lineage: Eukaryota > Metazoa > Chordata > Mammalia > Diprotodontia > Macropodidae > Notamacropus > Notamacropus eugenii. The sequence goes on from NC_092877.1 coordinate 300,579,625, forward strand.
CCCTCTTTTTACTTTACACTGTTCTCTACTCTGCAATCCCTTGCTCCACTGCCCTATTGAACCATGCTCAATCCCATCTCTAGATTACTGCTGGGAGTTATGCCTTCTCCTTTTCTATTCACATGCAGTGAGATAAGAACTGGATGAAGTCATGTGATCCTGTTGATTAGGATCATTATAAATTTATATTATCCAAATCTCAACAGGTTCTCATTGCAACATGGAAATCCTTTAGTCTTCTTTAGTTTATTCGCCATCATATTTTCCATAATGAGGGACCCAAACCTTCTCTCTCCAAGTCTCCCATAAAACCCTCTTGGCTCAGGTCTTCTCCTTACATTTTACCAAAAAAAAAAAAAAAAATCAAGGCCATTTCCTGAAAGCTTCTTCTCCCTTTCTCTTCTTCTCACAATCCCTTCTATCATCCCCAACTATTCTAGCTTTTATTCCATATTCTGGAGTAAAGAGGTGACCTTTATCCTTGCCATGTACCCTAGACCCCAAACTTTCCTATCTTTTCCAAGAGGTTTCTTCCATTTTCATCCCCCTCCCTCTTTCTCTAATCTTCAGTCTCTTCTGATATACTAGTTCCTCCCCTGATATCTACAAATGCAAGCACATCTACCCCATCCATAAAAAAATCAGGATTTTTCTCTGGCACTATCTAAATCACTCAATCTCTTACTGCCCCATGTGGGACTATCTTCATTGGTAAAGGAACGTTCATAGACTTAGAGATAATTGGGTACAACTTTCTCATTTTATAGGTGAGGAAACTGAGTCACAGAGAGTTTAATTAACTTAAACATTGAAGTTGTAAGCATCAAAGAGAATACTTTGATGTAAGAAATTAGGGCTAAGTTTTGTAATGGAAGAATGGTTTGTTGCTGGGGAGGAGAAGAAGTCAATGTAAGAATAACTATTTTGTTTCTTTTCTCCTCCCCACCTCTAATTACTACTCAAGTCTAATTGGTTCTTCTGAAGACTAAGACAGAAAAGTTAGCAGCAGCAGTAGCAGCATCAACCCCATCACCACCATCGCCATCATTATCACCATTGCCATCATCACCATCACCACCATCATTATTATCCTCACCATCATTACCATCATCCTCATCTTCATCATCATCATCATCAGTGGTTAGCAGAGTTCCAAGAAAACCTAGATTTTCATAATATGAAGTCATTGTATTCAACGTCCTTTCTGCTGATGGTGTCATCAATAGGAGCAGTTGAATTCAGGTTCTCTGACTACAAACCAGGGGTGGGGAACCTGCTCTAACCCATGTTCATCATACTCATTGAATGTAAGCTAATCAAGGGCAGGGTTCAGCTTCCCGTTTGTCTTTGTATCCACTGTATCTAGCACATGGTACTTAATAAATACTTACTGATTGACTGATTGAATGTTTTCTACAGTAAATAATAACTGACAATATCATCCAATAGTGCTTTAAAGAGATAGGAAAATAACCCACAGACTCCGTTCTTACACCTGTTTATACTTTTAGAGTGAAGTAAAAGTGAAGTAAAGCTCACAGAAAGAAGCAGAACGGCATATACTAGATTTTGAATCAAAAGTCTTGGGTTCAAATCCTGAGTCCATACTATCTTTTTGAGGGTAGACAAGTTACTTGCCTTCTTTGGGTCTCCATTTCCTCATCTGTACAATGAAGGGGTTGAATTAAATGACATCTATGGTCCTTTCCAGCTCTATCGACACGACAGAAATCAATGTGGTATAGCAATCTCAGTGAATGGAGAGTCAGAGGACCTGGGTTCAAATCCTACTTCTGCTACTTTACAGTCTGTACGCCTTAGTCAAGTCATTCAACATCTCAACCTTGGTTCCTTATATGACAGCTTCTAAAGTCCTTTCAATTTGTTCTTTTTCTAGCTTTTTCAACTGCAAGCCTAAGTCATTGATCTCCTCTTTCTCTATTTTATTTATGTAAGCATTCAGAGATATAAAACTTCCCCTAATAACTGCTTTTGCAGTGTCCCATAAGTTTTGATACGTTGTCTCACTATTGTCATTCTCTTGAATGAAGTTGTTGATTGTTTCTATGATTTCTTCTTTAACCCAATCCTTCTTTAGAATTAGATTATTTAGTTTCCAATTGATTTTTGGTTTCTCTTTCCATGGCCTTTTATTACATGTAATTTTTAATGCATTATGATCTGAAAAGGATGCATTGATTATCTCTACCTTTCTGCACTGGATTGTGAGATTTTTATGTCCTAGTACATGGTCAATTTTTGTAAATGTTCCATGTACCGCTGAGAAAAAGGTATATTCCTTTCTATTCCCATTTAATTTTCTCCAAAGATCTATCATATCTACCTTATCCAGAGTTTTATTTACCTCCTTAACCTCTTTCTTGTTTATTTTAAGGTTGGATTTATCTAGTTCAGAGAGGGGGAGGTTGAGGTCCCCCACTAGTATAGTTTTGCTATCAATTTCTTCCTTCAACTCCCCCAACCTCTCCTCTAAGAATCTGGATGCTATACCACTTGGAGCATACATGTTTAGTAATGATATTGCTTCATTGTCTATGGTGCCTTTTAGTAGGATATAGTTTCCATCCTTATCCCTTTTGATTAGATCTATTTCTGCTTTTGCTTTGTCTGAGATTAGGATTGCTACTCCTGCCTTTCTTACATGAGCTGAAGCACAATATATTCTGCTCCATCCTTTGACCTTTATCCTATGTGTATCCCCCCGTTTCAAATGTGTTTCTTGTAAGCAGCATATTGTTGGATTATGGCTTTTAATCCATTCTGCTATCCGTCTCCGTTTTATGGGAGAGTTCATCCCATTCACATTCACAGTTATGATTACATTCTGTGTATTTCCCTCCACCCTCTTTCCCACCATTTGTGCTTTTAACTCTCCCGTCTCCCTTCCCCTCCTCAATAGTATTCACTTTTCTCCCCCTCCTCCTGCAGCCTTCCCCTCCTTCTTTTAGCCCCCCTCCCTTTTAGTCCCCTTTACTCTTATTGCTTCTTTCCTCCCTTTTAGCCACCCTCCCCTTTCTTCCCCCTTCCCCTCCTACTACCTATAGAGCTAGTTAGGATTATCTGTTTAAGGTTATTGTTCCCTCCTTTGAACAAATCAGATGAGAGTACCTCTCAAACAATGCTCATCTCCCTCCCCTCCTTCCCTCTACTATAGTTTTGTACTTCTTCCTGTGATATAATTTGCCATTTTCTGCTTCCCCCTTTCCACACCTCCTATTACATTCCCTTCTCATACTTAAATCATATTTTTGCCATGACATCATTTACTTTATGCCCGTTCCCTCTACATATATCCCTTTTATCATAATAGCTGCACAGTTCTCAAGATTAACAGGTATCATCTTCCCTTACAGGGAGGTAAACAGATTGCCCTAATTGAGTTGCAAGTTTTTGTTTTTGTTTTTTCCCCTCTGTTTACCTTTTTATGATTCTCTGGAGACCTGCATTTGAAGATCAAATTGTCTATTGAGTTCTGGTGTTTTGGTCAGGAAGCTCTGGAAATCCCTTATTTCGTTAAATGACTTTCTCCTTGCCTGAAATGTTATGCTGAACTTTGCTGGGTAGTTGATCCTTGGTTGGAGTCCCAACTCCTTTGCCTTACGGAATATTGGGTTCCAATTCTTTCGATCTTTTAATGTAGAAGCTGCAAGGTCCTGTGTGATCCTGACTGTGTGACCTTGATATTTAAATTGTTTCTTTCTGGCTGCTTGTAGTATTTTCTCCTTCACTTGATAGCTCTGGAATTTGGCAACTATATTTCTTGGGGTTTTGAGTTTGGGATCCCTTTCCGGTGGGGAACGGTGGATTCTTTCGATGACTATTTTGCCCTCTGAGTCTAGTACTTCTGGGCAGTTTTCCTTGATGATTTCCTGGAAGATATTGTCCAGACTCTTTTCTTCATCATGGGTTTCTGGCAGGCCAATAATTCTTAGATTTTCTCTCCTGGATCTATTTTCCAGGTCAGTTGTTTTTCCAATTAAATATTTTAGATTTTCTTCTATCTTTTCATTCTTTAGATTTTGTTTGACTGATTCTTGTTGCCTCATTGAGTCATTAGTTTCTACTTGCCCAATTCTAATCTTGATCGTATTGTTTTCTTCAGTTAGCTTTCGCATCTCCTTTTCCATCTGGCCAATTTTTCCCTTTAAGGAGCTATTTTCTCCATTTAATTTTTGTACTTCTTTTTCCATTCGACCAATTTTCCCAGTTAGGTTTTGGGTTTCCTTTTCCATCTGATCAATTTTCCCTATTAGGTTTTGAGTTTCCTTTTCCGTTTGATTAACTCTTCCTTTTAGGGAATTATTCTCTCCAGTTAATTTTTGAACTTCCTTTTCCATTTCTTCAATTTTCTTTTTCAGATTGATGTTCTCATCAGTGAATTCTTTTTTTATGGTTTTAAAATCATTGGCCAGTTTTTCTTTTATATCCTTCTTCAGACGTTCCAGGTAATCTAGTTGTGCTTGCGAGAAATTCATAGTCCCATCTGAGGTTTCAGATGGAAGTACAGTCTCAGCTCTGACCTCTTTGGTGTTTGTGTTTTGGTCCTTATCCCCATAGAAAGATTCTATGGTTTTTTCACTTTTCGTCTGCTTTTTCCGATTCATGATGTTGGCTGAGTGTTGTAGCTTTTGGTTCTTTCAGTCAGAAGATACAGATCTTTTAAGTTGAGTTGATGTTTGTCTAGGCTAAAAGCAGGCTTTTTTTTGTTGTTGTTGTTTTTGTTGTTGTTGTTTCCCAGATCAACCCTGGGGTTAGCTTGATAGGTGTGTGGGAGGTGTGGTCTGGTCTCAGGATATCTCCTCAGCTGGCCTGAGGCAAAGGCAAGGTCCGGGGATGGTGATCCCAGCTTCCCTATTGTCTTCCCTTTTCCCCTGGAGGGCTGGGGCACGCCTAGAGGCTAATGCGTGTTCCCGCCCCTCCTGGGGCTCGTCTCCTGGGCTGAGGCTTGCTTGGGTCTCAGTGCGAATTTTTCTCTGCCCTGGGTCGTCTGTCCCTCCAGATAGCCTCCACCACGGTGGGAAGAATCCCCCTTTGCCACTTTTCCAGCCTCTGGTGTTATGAGACCACCCGCCCCCTTCTGCTGCTCCCACTGATCCAGGATCAATCTGGGGAAGAATTTTATGGTTCCCTCATGGTCATCGGGGGGGAGGGGAGAGCACTTACTGATCACTCCGGCATCCCAGCTCCTGGATGTTCAAGTAGTGACCCACTGAAGTCCCGTCTTTAGGCTGAAGATTTCAAAGGCTGTTGCGCTGATATCGTTGGCTCGGCCTGGCTTATCTCCTGCTCCGCTGGTCTCGCCCACCACTCTCGGGCCCCTCGGGTCGCCTCCGCCCTGCCGTGCCGACCGCGCTGCGCTGTGCGCCGGGGTCTTACCCCCGCGGAACAGATCCTTCCCGTGGACCTTCCAGTCCAGCCTGGGCTCCGAATCTGTCAAAGTCCGTCTCCCACTGGATTCTACACCTCCAAAGTCTGGTCAGACTCTCCCCCCAGATATATCCAGAGGAGTTTTTCCAGGAGCTTAGGTGAGTCGTTGCTTTCACTCCGCCATCTTGGCTCCGCCCCCTCTAAAGTCCTTTCTAGCTCTAAATTTAAGATTCTAGGAAACTCCCTCCACCAATACAGATCAGTATGCCTGGGACGCTGAAAGGTTAATTTTGTTCACTGTTGCACAATTAGTAAGTAGATGTTAAAGGTAGGACATGAACCCAGATTTCCTGACTCTTTGTCCGATATTCTATCTACTTACATCCTGCTATCTATCACAAACTTTATTAATAGTTCACAAACCAAATTAGTGGACTTATTCTTTTTCTTTAATAGGATATAAGATGTGTGTACCTGAATATTCTCTTTGGTCTGGTATGGGGAAGGGAAGGAGTAACACAGGCAGGTAGCAGAATCCCAGGAAATCAGCTCAGTCCTGGCAGTCAACTGGTCACAAATGACCCTCTGATTTTAGAGGACTTTGGGATTTGATACTGAAAGAGACAAAAGAAGCTGGAGACTTTTCACAAATGCAGCAATCCTAGTGTAAGCAGATAAGGCTTAGCATAAGAGGTGGCAGAATTCCTTTGGAGTCAGGGGCTGAACTAATGGATATTAATCAGTCACTTGAGCTGTCTCTATCTGCATGTCCTCTCTCCTCTGGGTGAAGGGGGCCTGATCCAACCAGTCTCCATCAGGGAGAAAAGGTGAAATTGGAGAAGGTTGTTCTGGGTCCTCTCACCAACTGCCTGCTGCATATCCTTGGACAGTTTGCAATTTATACAGATCTTACTCATTCTTTTAAAAGTAAGAGGGGAAAGTATCATTTATCAAGTATTGACCCTTTGACAGTGATATGTGATGATTAGAAGGAGTCAAATTTAAAACATAGAGTGCCAGGGATTAAAATAAAGGTATGACCATCATGGGGGAAAGTGTGGAGGATATAGACCTGGGTCCAGAAGACTTATGTTTGAATCTGGACTCCAACACTTATCAGATGCATAAATGGGGCTAAATTATTTAACTTTTATGAATCCAGGATTCTGTATCTATAAAATGGATTTAATAACGTATTAGCTCACTCCTCCTTCTTTGGGTTATGAGGAATTAAGGTGCTATATAAGCATGAACTATCAAGTTGTCAAGAGAAAGAGAGGAAATTCCCTTCCCTAAATGTTAGGTTGATACCACCATTGTGAATTTCTGGGAGAGAATGAACAAGACTTACATAGGATGGACAGTAATAGATGGACTAGGATTTGCGCTATTAGAGGCATTCCCTATATCAGCAAGACTACAATGCCAATGAAGCATTGAAGATTATTATTTGGTTCTAAGAAATGAAAAATCATCAGATCTCTAGGCAAAGACTCCAGAGATTGCTTCCCATATGACAATTTCCTTTGGTCCTCTCCCTCCCCATTTTCTCAATAAGACATAAGCTATAGATGCTCCATGATCCTATGAGTAGTAAGGGTAGGGTAGAGAGGAGAGGGAAGGGGTGTTAAATCTGACTGTGCAAGAAACTGGAAGACCAAGGTTGTTTTTTGTAGATAAATGGTTTGGTGTTGGGGGAAGGGCATAGTGGAATTCCCTTCTTGGGGGGAATCATCCGGGTTCCATTGTTCCCCCTCCTCAATTCCTATTCAATACTTACTAGTTAATATGAAACCCAAGTCTGACATATTATTTAATTTTGTAGAAAGATAGATGTCTCCTTTCCCAAATGTTAGGTAGATATCACCATTGTGGACTTATGGGAGGGAAGAGACAAGAGCCCCATAGGATAGATAGTAATGGATAGGGTGGGATTTGCACTACTGATTTTTGTTTGTAGGTCAGGTTCCATAAAGGCCTAGATTGTTACCCTTTGAATCTATTATAACCAAAGACACTCCCACTGGTGGTATCAAACGTGAACAGATAAATTTTAATCCTTTTACTCTAAACCAATCCTAGTTGCCATAGAGTATAAGCACTTTGAGGGAAGGAATTATTTAATTTTTATCTTTGTATCTCTAGTGCCTGACACAGTAGCTGGGACATAGTAAGCACTTAATAAATTCTTGTTGATTACTCAATTGAAAACAGGTACACAATAATTGATGACAGTATTATCATTTCATGGTGACGGATTAGGCCACAAAACAGCCAGTGTACTCTCTAATATTCTTCCCCAAGTACGTTTTTAAGAAAAATCACCTGCCTGCACAAAGAAGATTGAAGAACACTGAATTTAAAATCAAATGTAGCCTTTTCCACTTACTACCTGTGTGATGCAGGGCAAATCACAATTTCTCTGAACCTCCATTTTCTCATGGATAAAATGAAGGAGCTGGGCGAGAGGGTCAATTCCAGCTTTATACTTGTAATTCTATGATCTGTCACCCGTAAAATGAGGGGGTTGAACCAAATGATCTCTAAGGTTCCCATTATAGTCCTTTAAGTCATGAACCCAAATGACTCTCCTACATGAGTCTCTTAGGGACATCCAATGTTTTAGTTCTTACAGAAAGATGAAAGGGCCTGCCATGTACCAGTTTCAATCTTGATTGAAATATTCTCCCTGCTCCCTTTATTTTCTGGTTAGAGCAACTTTCAAAATCTTTCATAAATAAGTAGGTTTTTCATTCGAATGTACACTGTAGCCAGTTAGTTCATTTCTAAATAACCCCTTGCATCGCTATTCAATGGAGACTAGTAATTACCATAGCAACTGCAGCATGTGGTATATACGCTGCTCCCTCCAAGAAACAAAGCATTTTCCTTTTTTTTCTTTAAGCAAAATTATACACACATGCATTAATTTGTGAGGTGAAATGTAGTATTTATAGAGGGAAAATATGTCTCCCAGGAAAACAGCCCTATCTTAACAGGCCTAGGATCTCTGAAAAGTTGGTCCCTTCCACATTCCCTCTTCTCCTCCTCTTACCCACATATTGATTCATCTTTTAAATGAATTTTTTTGTGTGTGAAATGGAAAAAAAATAGACAGGAAGGATTCTGTTTCAGTGGGAAGGTGCAGAGGTCAGAGAGAATGTGCACGGCTCCGTGTGGCAGTTGTTCCTGTCTGAGTGATTATTATACTACCAAGGGGATTCATTAAAATGAACCCCATCGCTGTTGCATTGAATGAGGCTGCCCATAAATTCTGCCATGAGCTTGTCAGTGGAGAAGCCCATATGTAATGCTTCACTATGAGGACTACATCTGCTGCCCGTGTCTGCAACCAACCCGTGCGTGCCTCCCATGCGCTATGCATGTGCACAAATGTCCCTTTAACAATAAATTTCTTTAAAAAGAAAGATTGTGAAAGCTGGTAGGGCTAAGAAATTAAGAAACCTTTTTCAGACTTGATCAGTGTGTGTATGCATGTGTGCACTTGCAATATTACAGTTCAGGTATGACAGAGTCTTGAGATCACTCCCAAGGGGCAGTGGGTCAGGGGTGGGGAATGGTTCAAGGGTTTCCAGGCAGCATGGGACCACAAATTACCCTTATTCTGCTGGGGAAACCAGAGGAAGGGGTCACAAGCCAGCAACTCAAAGGGTCTGCTCATACTGGGTAGCCTTAGTCACAGTCAGATCTAATGGAGTCTTCTCATGCCTCCTGGACAGAGGAAATTTGGCCAAGAGCCTGGGAACAAAATCTGAAGTGAACCATCTTTTTGTCATTTCAACTCATAAACCCATTTCCATGGACTTTAATGAAACTGGGATTTAGAAACATTATTTTGAGGAGAAAAATAGTTCATTCAAGTGAAAACCTCTACTGGGTCCCAGAACAAGCTGAATCTTTTACACTGTTCCACAGGAATTAAATTCAATGGCCTTCTCTACTAATACCCAAGCATTTTCCCTTAGCAAATAGAGCTTATAACACCAAAGAGGGGACATGGGGCATGGAAAAAGGGTGGGAGTGGGGAAAAGAAGTGAAGGGGAAAGATGTAGGTTCTTATCAGCTTTTATGAAGTGTTTGATGAAAGTGGAAACTGAGACCTTCCAAATTTACACTTTAAAATGAGATTTCTGGTTATTAATTCTTGTTACCTTGACTAGAGTGAGTCAGTATTGACGGGGGTGTGAGATAACATATATTGAAACATGAATTTTTCCATTCTTTCATTAACCATGTTCAAAAGTCAAAGCTGCAGCAGCTCTCTGGGGGAGACGGTGGTTCTTCTTTCCCTGCTCCAACTCTTTGTCCATTCCATTTTTAGTGATTTTTCCTCTTACAGCCTCACAGTTGTAAGCCACTAGATGGCGGCTTGTGCACAGTGATAAATCCTGGACAGTAAACCTGTTTATCTCAGAGCACATTCTTTTGAGAAACCTAGAAGCTAGTGACTTAGGGAATTACTATGCACAGTTCATTTCCTTGTAATTTAACACTCACTGTAACAAAAGCATAATGTATAGCCTGTTTGGGGGGACTGATTTACTATAGTTTAAACTAAAAGATGATCCCCACCCCCCCAATCCCTTACTTGCTGATATAAGTAGATGAGAATTTCCCATCTGACTCTCTGCCCTGTCTCCTAACCCCTCCCCATCCCTCCACCCCAGGCAAGGGCCAGAAATCATGACAATAAAAGTAAAACTGGGTTCCTGTGCATATAGAAAGATATACATATGCATATATATATATATGTATATATATATATGTATATATATATATATATATATATATATATATATATATATATATATATATATATATATATATATATATATATATACATATACACAGATATACACACACATACACATATGGTTGTTGTCCTTCATCTTCGAAGAGGACCAAAATGACATCACCATTGTAAAGTGAAATTTCAGTGTGTCCAACTGTGGCTGATCAGACCAAAATGAGCTCAGAATGCCACAGGTTGGGCACAGATAGTCCATGCGAATATTTGGGGTGGATAACCCAAATTTGTGCATTCTGCGTTTACTTTGTGCTGTCTCAATTCTGCTTTGCTCAAAGAGCACAGCACCTTTTCTTATGTGGGCATGCCATACTGAGTGGTCCTGTGCCAGGGTCTCCCATGTTGCACAGTCAAATCCAAAGTTCTTGAGAGAGACCTTGAGAGTGTCCTTGTATCGTTTCTTCTCACCACCATTCGCCTGCCTCATGCAAGTTCTCCCAAAAATAGTCCTTTTGGCAAGTGTAGATTTTGTATTCGAACAACGTGGCCAGCCCATCGGAGTTGCGCTCTCTGAAGCATAGTTTGAATGCTTGGCAGTTCAGCTCAAGCAAGGACTTCAGTGTCTGGTACCTTATCCTTCCAGGTGATCCTCAGAATCTTCCTAAGACAGTTCAAATGGAAAGGATTCAGTTCCCTGGCATGGCTCTGGTAGACTGTCCATGTTTCACAGGCATACAACAATGAGATCAGCACAGTAGCTCTATAGACCTTCAATTTGGTAGTCAGTCTAATACCTCTTCTCTCTCAAACTTTTCTTCAGAGCCTCCCAAACACTGAGCTAGCTCTGGCAATGCGTGCATCAACTTCACTGTCAGTGTGTCCATCCCTGGAAAGTACACTACCAAGGTAAATGAACTTATCCACAGCATTCAAAACTTCTCCATTTGTTGTAACTGATGGTTCCATGTATGGATGGTGTGATGGTGGCTGATGGAGCATCTGTGTTTTCTTGGTGTTGATTATTAGGCCAAAATGAGCACAGGCAGCAGAGAATTGATCCATACTTTGTTGCATCTCAGCTTCAGAGGCTGCATTGAGTTCACAACCATCTGCAAACAGAAAATCATGCACCAACATTCCCTCCACTTTGGTCTTTGTATTTTAGATAGAATAGCATCTGAAGACTTAGATGACAGTGTTTATTCATCATGTGCTTTAGTCCTTGACCCATGGTATGGTATTAGTGGAAAGAATGTTGGATATGGAGTGAATGACTTGGATTCAAATTCCATGTCTACTATTTACTGCTTGAATGACCTTGGACAAGTCACTTAGCCTTGTGTAAAATGAGGAGGTTGGAGTGGATGAGTTCTATGGTCCTGTCCAACTTTACATCCTATGATTCACGGGAAATGAGAAGATGGTCAGGTTCCATTCCTGAATTGTAATTCCATCAGAGTCTCTGAGTGAGGGACTTATAGAATCCTAGGTTTATCTCAAGGAACTCAACATTCATCAAGTATTTAAGGGTGGGGAACCTTCAATCTTGAGGCCACATGTGGCCCTCTAGGTCCTCAAGGGTGACCCTTTGACTGAATCCACACAAATATGTGAAGTTTGGATTCAGTCAAAGGGCTACACTTGAGGACCTAGAGGACCACATATGGCCTTGAGGCCAAAGGTTCCCCACTCCTGGTTAGACCGATAGCACAAGACCCATAGAACAATGTTACCTACTCCTTTATAGAAACATGATGGAATAAGTTATATGTTGTGGTTGGGGGGAACTTCACACTTTTGACCATGATCTGTGTGGGAATTTGTTTTGACTGACCGTTCTTATGTGACAGGGGTTCTGTCATTTCTTTCTTTCTTTTTTTCTTTCCTTTCTTTCTTTCTTTTTTTCTTTTCTTTCTTTCTTTTTTCTTTTCTCTCTTTCTTTCTTTCTTTTTTCTTTTCTTTCTTTCTTTCTTTCTTTCTTTCTTTCTTTCTTTCTTTCTTTCTTTCTTTCTTTCTTTCTTTCTTTCTTCCTTCCTTTCTTCCTTCCTTCCTTCCTTCCTTCCTTCCTTCCTTCCTTCCTTCCTTCCTTCCTTCCTTTCTTTCTTTCTTTCTTCCTTTCTTTCTTTCTTCCTTTTTGCCAGTGGATGAAGGGAAAGAATGAGATGGAAAGAAAAAAATGAATCCTTGATAATTGTTTTCCTTAAAGCACTGAAGATTTAGGAAATTGCCTTCTAGTTTTATCAAAACACTGGCTAATCACCAGTGAAATTGTACCCAGTACTTATGATTGTTGTTTTTTCTGTCTCTGCCACTAATTGACTGTGTGACTTTTTTTTACTTTGGGTCTCAATTTAGTCATCTGTGAAAACAAAGGTTTGGACTACAAGATGATCCCCATGGATCAAGCTCTTTGAGCTCTAACATCCTAGAATTTTAGGAATGTCATGCAACCCAGATGATAACAAACTGTTCCAACTATGGAATAAGTCATTATTTTATGCCCTCCTTATCTATAGAAGACTTGATTCTCTAGGAGATCAGTGTTTGGGGAAGTTGTCCTAGTTCATCTATGAGACACTAAGCATTTGATCATCCCACTGTTTGCATTCTAAAACAGCTTTATGAGTAGTTTCAGAATCTAACCCCAAAGAGAATGATATTATACACTCTACTGGATAAAGGGTCAACAATGGAATAAAAAACCAAGGTTCAATTCTACCTCTGAGAAGGACTAATTATTTGATCATGAGCTAGTTACTTAATCTTTCAGTGTTCCCAGACAACTATCTTAGTTATTCGAGGTTTGTCAATCTGCACTTGTGAAGGGCCTTTCCACACCTGAAGTTCTTCACATTAATGAAATCACTGATCTGTTGACTTCTCTATTCTTGGTAGGGAAAAAAGTCACTTGTAACTTAAAATATGTATGGTTTGTGTGAGGAAGAAAGAAAAGATTCATTTCTACTCTTCATTAGCTGTGTGACCTTGAGGAAGTCATTTTACTGCTATCGGCTTCAATGTCCTCAACTGTAAAATAGGTATAATTTACTTCACAGGTTGTTATGAGGATCAAATGAGATAATATTTGTGAAGTGTTTAGCACAGTAGTGTGTTTGTCCTTCATTACTGAAGAAAACTATGCTATCAGAGAAATAATGACATGACTTGTGCTTGACTTTGTTTTTTTGAGTGAGGGAGGGCTGTGCAGGTCACCAGCCTCACTTGTCCTCCAGAGCCATCTGAATCCAGTGACCTGATATTCATCAGGATAACTGGAGATGACCCAGGATGAGGCAATTGGGGTTAAGTGACTTGCCCAAGGTAACAAAGCTAGTGAGTGTCAAGTGTCTGAGGTGAGATTTGAACTCAGGTCCTCCTAACTCCTGCACTGGTGCTCTACCCACTGCACCACCTAGCTGCCCCTTAGTACAGTAGTAGATGATTAATAAATGCTCATCTCTTCCTCCCCCCCCCAACAGAACACAAAACCAAAGTTCAATGAATATTAGACACATTAAAAAAAAATTCCCATATGAAATCAAAGAGGACCTTTGGCTGAGCAGTAAAAACTAGTGTTTATAACAATGAAGTTAACACCAAAAAGTGAGCACAGAATCCTGAAGTCATCACACGCCAGCAGGAAAGTGAAAGGGATTCAACCAGGGACAGCTCCCGGCTCCCAACCAAAGCGATGATATTGTAATAATCAGGGGGAGTGTGTGGTAAGCGTGCAGCACCTGCAGTCATGCGCCTCCTTCTCGAAACATGTAATTAGGAGAGTAGAGCTGTCATTCAAGGGCACAGAATCCTGTGACAGTCCTGGGGCAAGGGGTGGTAGGAGCCATAAGAAAACTGGCAGGAGGACCCATAATAGCAGGAAGGAGAAGGATAGGAAGAGGGGTAGGAGAAGAGGAGGATGTAGGCTTGTAGCCACTGATGGCCCATGTCTAATCAAACTCCTAACCCTTTGCAAACCGTGCCTCTACTGCTATCCAACCCCTTTGTCCTCATTGCTGTGAAAGAAGGGCCAACTCTCTTCTCTCGCATTATTTCAGATTTTAAAAATTGCTTCTCTCCTAGTCTATTCAGCCTTGGATCAAGGTGACTGTTTCCAGCAATAATTTCAGTTGCACAATGCACCGTATCATCATTTTTAATTGTTGTGATTCGTAGCTAACTAAATTTGCAAAGCTTTTGAATGTCACTGGGTGAAGTGAAGTCATTCTAGAAATCCAAAAACAAATAAAGGAAGAAATCCAGAGGGCTTGGAAGACTGGGTCTATGCTGATGGCAATTTGATTGGAAGCATTTATTAATTACCTACTATATACAGGCTGTTGATCTGGAGAGTGGGAGGATACAATGTCATCTCCTAGAGCTTATACTATGGGGTTGTTGTTGGGTTTTTTTCATGATTTTTGTTATCTCCTTATTTCCTTCTTCCCTAACTGTGCTCTCTCCTTCCCTCCTATAATTGTTGTTGTTGTTGTTGAGTTGTTTCAGTCTTTTTGGTTGTGTCTGACTTTCCATGACCCCATTTGGGGTTTTCTTGGAAAAGATACTGGAGTGGTTTGCCATTTTCTTCTCCAACTCATTTTACAGATGAGAAAACTGAGGCAAACAAGATTAAGTGACTTGCCCAGGGTCACACAGCTAGTGTGTCTGAGGCTGAATTTGAACTCAGGGTCTTCCTGACTTTAGGCACAGCACACTTTCCACTGCACCACCTGCTGCCTGCTCCTGTAATTCATTTTTATTAATTATTTTGTGTACATGTTGCTTTCCCTCAAAAAAAAAGAATGTAATGTCTTTGAGGGAAGGATTGTTTTATTTTTGTCTTAGTGTCCTTATCCTTAGTTTCCCTACTTGAAAAAAAAGACACCAAAAATTTGAGATATTAATACACCTATTACAGCTACAATAGTAGGTGATTAATAAATGTTTGCCAAGTTGAATTGAATCTCATTTACTCCTCACAACAAACCTGTGACAAAGGGAGTGCAAGTATCATCCCCATTTTGTAGGTGAAGAAACCATTCAGAAAAGATACAGACAATTTAGCCAGGGTTACATGGCTAGGAATTGGCCCAACTGGAACACAGCTGCAGACCTTCTGACTTCAAATGCATGGATTTTTCTACAACACTACAATGTGCGGCAGTAGAATTGAAAGAAGTAAGGATTATTGGGCTCAGCTGTCTGTGACCAACATCATCTCACATCAACTGCAGACTTCTGATTGATGGTGAAATACACAAAACATCAAGTTGGGAAAATATACCAGAAGTCTGATCATGAAAGCCAAAGTGCAATCTCTTCCATTCCTAGTCCAAAAGAAACACTGGCCAGTGCTTCTCCAGAAGAGGTCTTAGAGACTGCAGGGACAGGTTGAGCAAGAAGAGAGAAAAGGAGAGCAGATCAGAAGAGTGGAGAGAAGGGGAGAAAAAGGAAAAATGAGAAAGGAAAGAAGAAGATAAAAAGAAAGAAAAAAGAAGGAAAGAGAGAGAAGGAAAGAAGGAAAAAAGAAAGGAAGGAAGATAAAAAAGAAGGAAAGAGAAGAAGGCAGGAAAGAAGAAAAAAGAAAGGAAGGAAGAAAAGAAGGAAAGAAGGAAGGAAAGAAAGGGAAGGAAAGAAGAGCAAAGTAGTCAGTTTCCCTTCCCTAGTGTTTCTTGGTACCCTGCTTTACCCTTGCTGACATTGAATTCAAACAGGTTAGCTCCTCACTTCATTCTTGGAAAACATAAGACCAGAAAATCACGTAAGTTGGAGGAAGAAGGACCTTCATCTTGTCCAACTCCTCCATTTTATAGTTGAAGAAACTAAGAGCCAGAGATAGGAAGTGATTCGCTTAGGTACCCAGGTGCTATGTAGGAAGGCAGAAATCAAACCTAAGTCCTCAGATTCAACAGCCAGTGAACTGAAAGAAGGACACATCAGCACTATTACCATCTTTTACAAGTGGAGAAGCTAAATCAAAAGAAAAGGAGGTGACTTAACAAAGGTTACTTAGAAATCTTTTGAAGGAGCCAAATTGCTTTCATAGCAAGAGATCTTAGAGATGACATCTGATAAACCTTGGGAGCTATCCAGTCATTTTGAAATATTGAAGCTTTACTATTTAGAGGTGAACTTTCCATTTTTTTCAAGCCACTAAAAACAAAACAAAACAAAAAAAAGTCCTTGAGTCCCATTGATCTATTCTAGGTACTCGACTCCATTTTCTGATAAAATGGTAGCCCTAAGTCTCAGCACATTTTCTTCTTCTGGTTGGGATTCTCAGAGGAAGAGGTCACACCTGTGGGCCACAAGCCAAGACACTTTTCAGAAGAGAGCTAAATATTTCCAGGTTCCTCTCCACTTCATTATAACTAGAGACAAAAAAGTGAAGGAAATCATTCCCACCAATCTTCACTCTATAGCCACCCTCTTATGTTGCCATTCGGAAGCTGTCACACTTTGAGGGCTGAGATACCTCCTCGGGAGCAGAAAACTCTCCATCCAGTTTCACATGCTTCATTTGGTGACAGCCTATTATTCAAAGTGAAGGGTGCTATCAGCCTAGTTTAAAAATTCTGTGCACACACATGACCATGCCCCAAGCCAGGCAAAGCCTTGGACTTCAGCCTTGTTTTTGTGGCTGGGTCCTTAATTTCCTATGTAATTCACTGGCCTTAACAGCAGCATTTGGTATTGGCATGCAAGCATCTCTTGGTGATGCTAAGGAGGATTATGCAGTTTATGGGTTATCTCCCTTTACCCCATCCTTTGCTAAAAGAAAATTCTCCTGTTTCCCTGCTCATTTTCACTTCCATTAGAAGGCAAAGGAATCAAAATCCATGACTCATTCAAAGCCTTAAAGAGGTTTATGTGTACAGATTTCACCGGTGATTTAGAAATGGAAGGGACCTTTGAGATTATCTAGACTAGGAAAAACAGCTCATTCAATACTGTCTACATGCCTACTGTAAGTAAGGCACTATGCTAGGCACTTTTGCACCAAGGTGAAAAAGAGAAAAAAACAATACTTTTTAAAAGTTTAACATCTTCAGTAATAGAGTATATATACAGACAAGAAAATATATGAACATTTGAGGCTGGAAAGAGTACTAATGCCTCTGAAGGTGGTGGTAGACCAGGAAGTCTTGTTATTATAAACAGAATCAAGGGTCACCGTCTGGCATCCCTTCCCTTCTTGTTTATTTGGCTTCACAGTACATAAGACTGCAAAGGGCTCTTGTATGTGAGATCGAAAGGCTTCCTTTCTGCTCCTTTTAACCCCAAATTTCATTTGTATAAAAACATTCTGGAGTGGAGATGGACTAGATTCTCCTAGGGATGATCCAAGCCAACAATCTCACAGTACTGTTTTTATATCATATGCCAAAACATCAAAATCAGGTTCAAACACATACATATATGTGCAAGTATGTTTATACACATATACATGTGTGTATATACACACATACACATACACACACATAGATATATTAATATATTTCTCTCAAAGGGAACATCTTTACTACAGTTAATTAACCAGCATACTGTGTAAGGCACAGGCAAGGGTGGAAAGTGAGAAGGGACAGATGTAGGATACAAATGAAAGAGAAGGCATAAACTATAGGTACCTGCCCTGAGGAATCTTTCGATTTAATTTGGGAAAAAAACTCATACAAAGGAAGCCACCTGAGAAAACTAATATTTAAATATCCAAATGGCTCTTGCAATGATGTAGATCCAACCTGCGCACTGTCATTCGTGTGATCCTACAAATTCACATCAGGGGCTCCTGCTACATTATGGAGATCTTTCTCCCTTTTCTAGACACCTAAAAAACATCATGGCTTGTCCATCCATTATCCCTTGATAATTGCCAAGGGACAAACCCATCCTTTTTTCCTCATGAATTTTGTTGTCATCCTTTACATTGTTTCTTCCTTACAATTTCTAATCTATTATTTCCCGCTGCCTGTCCATGTCCTCCATGTGTTACTCCCTTATCCTTCATGCAACTCTTCATTTCAGTTCTTTAGAAATTATAACATTTCATGACTTACAAATACACCTCAATGTTAGAAGAATACTGGTGTTATAAAGACGGAACTTTGTTTCAAGGATAAACTTAGAATGTTTAAAAGATTTGCATTTTCCCAAAGGAAATCCAGGATGTTCTCTTTCTCCTACTCAATGATAGGTGGAGCCTCACTCATTGTTCATGTGTAGTGTCTGTCCAAGACAGATAAACTGATAGATGAGTTATACGGGTTGTCCATCCAATTGCATATCATGGTCTGGGTAATAGTCATTCTGCATCCGCTTGTTTTTTCCTGTGTGGATAATTAGGCTAAACATTTTAGAAGGATTATAGATCTCATTTGGGAAGTGCTACAATGTTTCAGAGATGATGTAACCAGAACAATATCACCTGCAGTCATGAACATCTGGAGGGTCTTACCATCTATAGGGAATCCCTCTTCCAATTGCAGCCTGTATTGGATCTCTTCCACTAGAGTAAAGAACACCTTTGGCAAGCATCTGTCTCCCTGATTTATACCTCATCTGATGGTTATGATCAGAGGGTAACCAAAAGTTATCTGTTCTATTTTTTCTGGGAAGACTGTATAATTTTGACATATTCATGGGAGACATCTTGTTGGAGAAGAGCCTTTAAAGAAATATCTCATGCTACTGAATCAAAAAATATGACTCAAATGCCTTAAATAATTGATTAAATAATCAATTAATAAGTATTTATTGAGTAACTACATTGTGCTAAATGCTAAGATACATAAAAAAGCAACTAATCCCTGCCTTCAAGAGGTTTACATTCTAATGGTGGAGACTATGTACACATTTATTGTTGTTGAGTCCTTTTCCACTCATGTCCAACTTTTCATGACCCCATTTTGTGGTTATCTTGGCAAAGATACTGGAGTGGTTTCATTTTATAGAGAGGAAACTGAAGCAAACAGGATGAAGTGATTGGACAGGCTCAAAAAGCAAGTAAGAGTCACCTCCTGCCAATGGTGAAGCTTGAGCTGAGTCTTGAAGGATTCCAAGGGACGGAAATAAGGAAAGAGAGCATTCCATGTATAGGAGACATCCAGTACAAAAGCTCAAAGACTAGAGATGGAATTTTGTGTGTGAGGAACAAGCAGCAAGAGAGTTAATATGGATAGACTGTAAAGTGTGTGGAGGGGAGTAATGTGTAGGAAGGCCAAAATGGTAGGAGAAAACCAGGTTGTTGGGAAGGTTAAATGCCAAAGAGAATTCATAACTGATCCTCTCAAATGCTTTCCCTTCTCACCTCTGCCTCTTGACATCTCTGGTTCCCTTCAACACAGCTCAAAAATGTCATATTTGCAAAAGACCTTTCAAGTTCTCCCAGTACTTGAGCCTTCCTCTTTAAAGGCAGCCTCCTATTTTGTGTGTGCCTTGTATAAACCTGTTTATCTACATGTTTTATCCTCCATTAGAAAATAAACTCTGGGGGAAGGAACTTGTCAGCTTTTAGTTCTGTCTCCCCAGTATGAAGTCTGACCTGAAGTGACATTTAATAGATCTTTGGTGATCAATAGGCTGAGAATTCACTGTGCTAGGATCAAGGGACAGAGGTGATTATAAAAGATAAAAATAATTTCAATTACGGTAAACCAAAAAGCTTTTATGTGAATGCAATAAGTACAATTAGAATATAAAGGGAAATAGTTGACTGAGGGAAAAATCTTTGCATCAGATATTTGGGATAATGTTCTGATATACAAGATATATGGGCAACTAACAGAAATTTGTAAGCTCCAAAGCCATTCCCCAAGAAATAAGTGGCTCTTCTCTTGTCTATCAGACTAATCTTTCTCAGTCACCTTTGCTAGATTCCTGATCCAATCACACTTTCTAATCATAGATGACCCATAGGTCACCTGCCCAGAGCTTTCCCTTCTCCCTCTATACTACTTCACTTGGTGATCTCATCTGTTCCCAAGGATTTAATTACAATCTCTATGCTGATGATTCTCAAATCTTCCTATTCTGCCCTAGCTTTTCTTCTGACCTCAAATCTCACACCTCCAAATACCTTTTAGACATGTCAGACTTGATGTCCAGTAGACATTTTAAACTCAACATGTCCCAGTTGATCTCATTGCTTTTCCTCATAAATGATCCTACCTTCCCTATTATTGCAGGGGACACCGTCCCAGTCCCTGAGGCTCACAACCTAGGAGTCATCCTGAACTCTTCACTCTCTTTTGTCCCCCAAATCCCATCTGTTGCCAAGGCCTGTCAATTTCACCTTTGCAGCATCTCTCAAATGTGCCCCCTTCTCTCCTCTGATACTGCCACCACTAGTGCAGGCTCTCATCACCTCATAACTATTGCAATAGTCTGTTGGTAGGTCTACCTGCTTCAAGTCTTGGTGACTCTTCCCACTGCAACCAATCTTCCATTCAGCCACTAAAATGATTTTCCTAAAGCACAAGTTCAACCATGTCGCATGTCCACTGCTCCTGCACCTTAAGAAGCTCTAGTGATTCCCTGTGGCCTCCACGACCAAAAACAAAATCCTCTGTTTGGCATTCAAAGTCCTTTGCAACCTAACCCCCTCTTACCTTTCCAGTTTCATTCCAACCTGTTTTTCTTCAATCCAGTGACATTGACCTCCTTGCTGCTCCACAAACAAGACCCTCCATTTCTTGGCTGTGAACATTTTCTCTGGCTGTCCCCCATGGCTGGAATGCTCTCCTTCCTCATTTCTGCCTAGTACCTTTACTGAATTCCATCACTAACATTTGATCTTCTACAGGTAGCATTTCCTCAACCCCTTTTAATTCTAGTGTCTCTTCTCTTTTAATTATTTCCTATTTATCCCATAGATAGCTTGTTTGAACATATTGGTTTGCTTGTTGTTAGATTGTGAGCTCCTTGAGGGCAGGGACTATCTTCTGCTTCTCTTTATATCCCCAGCACTTAGCTTAATGTTTAACATATAGTTGGCATTTAATAAATGCTTATTGACTGATTGACTAAAAGGATATAAACAAGATTTTTTGAAAGAATTGCAGATTAATAGCCATGTGAAAAAATATTCCGAGTGATTACTATTAAGAGCACTACAAATCAAAGTCAATTAAGAAGCTTTTAGGAAGAACTTACTACATGCCAGGTATTAAACTAAGCAAGGGGAATACAAAGAAAAAGAAAAAAAGAAAACAGTCCCTTCCCTCAATTATATGCTAATAAGGGAGACAGCATATATAAATAAAAATGCAACATAAATGCAAAGTAGGTGAAAAGTAACCTAGGGGAAAATGGCAGTACCACCTGGGGGTACCAAAAGTATTTCATAGTTTCATCTCATATCAACAGGCAACAATGGCAAAAAATGGGAAATATTCAGTGTTATAGAAATTATGGAGAAATGGACACATTGATGTAACTATTGGAACTATGAATTGATCCAAGTATTATGAAAAGCAGCTTGGAATTATGCAAAGGAAGAAATTTTATTGACCCAAAAGAAGTCAATATATTTTTTTAAAATATCAAAATATAGCAATTTTGGTAGTAACAAAGAACCTTGAAAAAAGTAGTTGTCCATCAACTAGACAATGGCTAAATAGTACCCCAATGTAATGAAATATTACTGTGCTACAGGGAATGATGAAGAGGGTGATACAGAGAAATGTTGTAAAATTTATACAAACTAATGCAAAAGGAAATTAATAGAATCAAGAAAGCAATAAACATAATGATTATGAAAAGTAAGAAATAAAACAACAAAATGATTGAAAAAGAATGCTATGAAATTAAAATGAGCAAACTCGTTCCCCAAGAAAAGATATGAAAAGGTTTATTGCTCTTCTCTTCATAGAGTTGGTGGGCTTAAAAATTGGTTGTAAGTTGTTTTGGTTGTTGTTTTCTCCCTGCCTTTAACATCTTTCCCTCCATCAGTTGCCTTGTGAATAAATTTCTTGACACATCCAAGAACATGGTGCTGCCAACATAGACCTTCTCTCTGAGGATACTTGGCTTAGTTCAACTGCTCCTCTTATTTTATCCTTCTTTGCCATTTCCATGTCCTTTACATTCACATCTACATCTGTGTTATTAATATATTCACTGTCCTTGATAGGGAAAGGTATTTGTTATAAATATTTTTGCAGATCTGTTCTCATTTATTTGTTGTCCTTCTTCCATTTTCATCCATAAATATCCTTGGGATGATTTTAGTTATATGAATCTCTCACCAAGCTTCTTAAAACCTATTTTTCCCTCAACTCTTCCCTATTTTATATACTGATACTTCTTGTAATCTCTGCCCTCAATCTTTACTTGTAAAGTTTTGCAAATGAGTTTATATTTTAAATCCTTAGTATGGTTCTTGTCTGTCATCTTGTTTCACTTGATAAATCAAGTATTTCCTGGAAAAGGCAGTTTTTAGTTTATTTTTCTTTTCATTATGGCAATGGGTTTATCTTCATTATGCTTCTGTATCACATTAGCATAATTTAACCATAGCAAAATGACCATATCCCATTTTTACTATCAATTATTTAATAAGTCAGATTGGAGTTTAAATTGAATACCATGTCTTCTTCTCATTTATGCTCTTTCTTTTAATTTTGTATTAATTTTATCCTTTGCTTTAACAAATCAGTGGTCTAGATGACTATACATGTACAGTTGATTCAGGAACAGCTCTATGTTGGGGATAATTCCCAATACCCACTCATACATTTTTGGATTAAGCCTTCAGAGTAGTAACTATTCTTGGGTTCTGGGGTTGTAAAACTCTGGAGCTATACACCTAACCCTCATGACACCCCCCCCCCCCCACCAGTTTGCTTCTCATTAGCAGTCATGTCAGAAGATGCAATTAGCTCTTAGCAAAGGTATTTAGCAAAATTATTTAATAAGGGCAGTTGGTACGAAAGACTTTCTCACAAACCTCATCATGCATATCGAAATTCTGTGACCACATCAGCTAGACTGAGATATGGGGGAGAGAAACCCACCCTATCTTAGTAATAATTACCTCCTATATGCTAAAATAGAATTAGTTTCCTTTGGAGCATTTTATCTAAAGATAATCAAGGGTAATTTCATCTACCCCCATCATTCTGCAGACAAGGAAATGAAGTCCTAGTGAGATTAAATAAGTAACTTGCCCAAAGTCATAGAAATGGCACAATCAGAATTTGGAGCCATCTGTCCACCTTCAAATCCAGTTTTCTTCTCCCAACAATGTGTTCTGATGAATATCAGGCCACTGGACCCAGATGGCTCTGGAGGAGAAAGTGAGGCTGATGACCTTGCATAGCCCTCCCTCACTCAAATCAAGGTCAAGTGCAAGTCATGTCATCATTTTGATGTCATAGTCCTCTTCAAGAAGGAAGGACAAACACAAACTTATTACTTGAACATTTGTCAGTGGCTTGGATTGGAAGAGTAAGGAAGATCAGCCAACAGAAGCTTGTAATGAGTCACAAGTGGGAGGCTGTGAAAGTGAGAAGAAAGGTTTTTATGAGAGATACTGGAGCATGTGGACTTAGTAACAGATGGAATGTGAGGAGGGCAGGGAGAAAAGAACGACATCACCATATTAGAGTTGAGAAAAGACCACATTATCTAAAACTGTTAGAGAAAATAACAAGATTTGCTGCCTTCTCCTTATGACTTACTCTAAGACTATCCCCATAAAATGGCACGTTTGATAGCTCTGCAGGGTAAAATTTACACTATGTAAATCAGGAGATACTGAGGTTTCCATGGTTTTTAAAGAACAAAACCTTGATGCCTCTTTCATTCTGTTTGTCCTCCAAGTATGAGATCAAGAAATTTAAGCTACTCTAGGGAGCTATTTCTCTGGTAGTTCTTGTTCCTCTGTTATCGCTCACTTTCCTAGAACATAATTGATATTAACACTTTGCATATACTTACCTTCTTTCTTTGGCTATCAAGGACAAACACTGTGAAGAACTTTACAAGAATTAATTTTTAGGCTTATTTGAAGTTCCCTATTTCCTCATCACAACCTCATCCTCACCCCTTGTAGACACACCATCCAGGGAAATAATTTGCTACTTCTATGTAAATGGTATAAAAGTCAGTGAATTAGTAGTATATTTTAAGAGGATTTAAGGGAAATTGTTGGTTAGCATGAAAAGTGGGGAGCTAAACCCAGGAATGCTGACTTGAACCTCCTGTTCTAATGATGAGATGTCATTCTTCCATGATGATGTAACATTTGCAGTATGAATTTTTAACTGGTCCCCTAGAGGCCTAAAATCGAGAAGTATAGTTCACATAAGAACAGGAATAGGGCAATAGGGTCTACATAAGTGTTAAAGAGACTGGTTAGAACAATTATTTGGTGGGTGAAATGTACTTATAGATGAAAGTCATGGTTAAAAAATGCAGAACAGATGGAGAAAAAGGCAAAGGGGAGACTGGGAATTATTGCTTGGAAACCAGTGGAATTTGGACTGTGACATTTTAGATAAATCCCAAATGTTAATGGAAAACTAGACATCAAAATGAAAAGAAGGATATGGAAAAGCGTGCACATTTTGCAATCAGTTTCAGTCTGGGTTTTAGAATCCAGGAATTTTATAGTATTAGAGGCTGACATATAAAGAAAGGTAGTTAGAAATGTTAAATAATTCCATGCGTTGGGTTGGAGGTAAATAAGGTTTTAGAGGTATATAATTTCATTTTACTTAAAAGAATTCCTGTAGCCTCAAATCTATGATTCTGTAATAGTTCCAATACATCTCAGTTAGCTTCTACTCTCTTACCTTTGCCCAAAACAAATATGAAATGATTTGAGAGAGGAAGAGGAGGGGTAAACCTTTGCTAATTTATATATTTTTCAGCTCACTTGAGTTTGCTATGGAAAATGTCTTGGTAAAAAAAAAAATACATATAGGAATAATGAGTAGTTTGTTGGATGTTCATTTAAAAGACAAAATCTAAATTAGAAAAGGTCACCTACCCTGGATCCAGCATTTAATGTTTTTTAACAGGTATTTTCAAAGAATTTCCTGAGTGTACAACTAAACTAATCTCATTTGAATGATTGCAGATCCCATTGAGAAGACCATAGAGTGTTCTGATGGTTGATTGATTCAGCACTGTCATTTGCAAAAAAAAAAAAAAATCATCTATCTATATATATATCTATACATATATCTATATCTATCTATCTATCTATCTATCTATCTATCTATATATATATATATATATATATATATATATATATATATATATATCCTCTCCATCAATAGAAAGTCCTTCTTCAATAGGACTTTGTGCAAGACAACCACCATAATGCTCATGAACAATGAGATGAGTACATATGTTCCCCTGTTGGATTTCTCTCTTACTGTTGATACTCAGACACATAGGATCCCTGTTGTAATTTGTAATGGTGGAAGAGACTTTAAAATCATCTAGTTCCACCTTCTTGGTTTGTACATAATGAAACAAAGGATCAGAGAGATTAATGTCTAATGTCACACAAATGATGAGAATCATAGCCAGGAATCAGACTCAATCCTTATAAAATGAAATCCAATGATCTTTCCATTACCTATGTTGTCTGCCATAAAATTTTCTGTGGAATTTATATATCTTTAACATATCTATGGCTTTTAAAGTAGCACTTTGTATTGTCAGGCTAATTTTGTTTTGTTTTGTTTTTTGTTACCAACAGACAATGGACACAGTGGTGTCATAGGTTTTTATATACTTCTCAGATAACTTGGATGGGACGTTTTTGGGGGACTTATGGAAAGACATAAAATAAAACAGCATGAGATGGCAAAGAGAGAAGGCTCCCCACTCATCAATGAAATCAGATTGTCTGAAGTATGGAAGTATCTCTAAACAATCTGTGGCTTATCGCTTTCGGTAAGTCAGTTTCCCTTGGCTTCATCCATTCTAGAAAGAAAGGGTGAGTTATTTTTCTCTCAGTAAGGTTCTTGAATTCTGACCTTAGTAGGCTATGCGTAAAGTAATAAAATTGTTCCTTTCCTTTTCATACAAATATCACTTAACTCCTGTCATTCCTAATTAGCATCCTGATCATGACACCATAAAGTAGTCTTTGTTGATCTCTGGATAGATGGCATAATCAATATTGTTAATAAATGATTTAAGAATTAAATAATTAAAATGACATCATCACTATTATTCAGTTATTCAGTTTAGATCTCCTTTCTTATTTCTATTTCTATCTGTGCATTTTTATTAATGAATTATTTTAGATCTTGTTTATCTTTGAAGTACATGACAGGGCAATTCAATCTTCTTTTAAAATTGTACAATTTTGGTATTTTCTCTGTTATTTTTGAAATTTCTAAAGTTATTAAATTGATTTTTTTTTTTACTATATCTTCTCAATGCTTAGAAAATTTTCTCTTTGCCTTATGATTCTGGAGTTTGACTATCAATGCTTAGATGAATTTCTCTAGGTAGGGTTTCTCTATACCGGAATCCTAGGAGATATTCTGTTTACTTACTGTTGCCAACACTGGAAAATATTTCATTATGGCCTTGCATATAGCAACTAGCTTTTAAAAATTTTTGAGTTTCTTGGAATTCCAATTAATCAAATCTTTTTTAACTTTTGCTTTGTTTTCCAGATCTGTTATTCTGTCCAAAATTTTAATTTTTTTCAGTTCTTTTAAATCTTAAGCTTATTCTTCAGTTTTTTATTACTTTTAAGTATTCAATAAATTTCATTTATTCTGTTATTCATGAATCTACTAATGTTTTATTTTTTGGGTGTCATCTCAAAAATGTACTTAATTCTAGACTTGAGAGACAGACAAGGCAAAGAAATAGAGGTGAGTGTGTGTGTATATACATACATATATATATGCATTATACATGATATATATATGAAAACATTATATACATATGGAAACATTTTATATTACATTGGAATATAATATACAATGGAATAATATACAATGAAAACATTACATATATATGGAAACATTATGAATGCGTGTATGTGTATATATAGGTGTGTATATATGTATGTATGTATATGTGTGTTTATATATACATATGTATGTATATAGATATTTATGTGTATATATATGTGTATGAGTATATATATATGTGTGTGTGTGTATATACATATTATATATATGGAAACACAAAGAAGCTAGATTCTGTGACAGGGAATAATACAGAATCAGTCTCAAAAGACTGATTAAAGCTAGATTTTGAAGGGTTTTTTTGTCAAAATAGACTCTCTCTTGTATAACAGAGACAAGAGAGTTAAGCATGGGAGTGATGAGGCTAGGGACAGGTAGGATGGTACAGTGATGAGAGTAGCAGTCCTGAAGTCAAGAAGACTCATCTTTCTGGGTTTAAATTCGACCTCAGACGCTTACGACCTGTGTGACCTTGGGAAAATAATTTCACCCTGTTTTCCCCAGCTTTCTCATCTGTAGAATGATTCTTGTGTTTGTCCTTCATTGCCAAATAAGACACACCATCAGAGAAATGATGACATGACTTGCTCTTGGCTTTGTTGAACTGGAGAAGGAAATGGCAAACCACTCCTGCATCTTTGCCAAGAAAACCCCAAATGGGATCACAAATAATCAGACACAACTGAAATGACTGAACAACAGCAGTGATGAAGCTAGATTTGCACCTTAGGAATCTCAGTTCGGGAACTTTGTGATGAATGGATTGGTGAAGAAAGAGACTAGGAGCAGAGAGAACAACAGAAGGCTGTTGTAAC
Organism: Notamacropus eugenii; assembly: GCF_028372415.1. Taxonomy (NCBI): domain Eukaryota; kingdom Metazoa; phylum Chordata; class Mammalia; order Diprotodontia; family Macropodidae; genus Notamacropus; species Notamacropus eugenii. The sequence goes on from NC_092877.1 coordinate 300,607,539, forward strand.
AAGTCAAGCTAAATTATTTTCACATACACGTATGATACTCACAAAAGCTGATGATATACTAGGTTATAAAAAAGCCCTGCATACATTTTAAAAGGCTAAAACTATATGGCTATGTTATCGGACCACAACACAATAAAATTAGAATTAAAAGTTACAAAACTACATGGCAAGTGGAGTAGAATAAGACCAACAATTATCATGTAAATGAAGAAGTCAGGAAATCCATAACAGAATATTTAAAAGAAAATGAAAGTGCCACATATTAAAATCTATGGGATAAAGCCAAAGTATTTCTTAGACGCAAATGTACGTAAAATGTCATCATTAACAAGATGGAAAAGGAGAAAATGAATGAATAGTGCTTACAACTAAAGGCACTAGAAATAGGAACAAGGTGACAATCCAGAGGAAATAGGAAAAGAGAACTCTCAAGTACAGAGCAGCAAAACATAGAATACAAAACGAAAGAACAATTGATAAAACCTGGACGCATTTTTTTCCTTAAAGACCAACAACAAAGTGCAAAGTTCCAGCAAATAATTTTTAAAAGGAAAGGAAAGGGCAGCTAAGTGGCACAGTGCTCTGTGCCCAATCATGGGACTTGGAATCAGGAGGACCTGAGTTCCAATCTCATCTCAAGCACTAACTAGCTGTGTGACCCTGAGCAAGTCACTTTATCCAGATCACCTCCCCTCCCCCCCAAACAAAAAGAAAAACAAAAAAGTACAAGTGAAATGGGAAAGAATACAAGAAACACAAAAGAAATTTCAATGATCATGACTAGGTTCTAATAAAGTAGAGGACTTAACGAGGTGATTATGACATAGTAGATAGAGAGGTAGCCTTGCAGTTAGAAAGACCAGAGTTCAAATTCTGCCTCTGATGAATACTAATTCATAGTACTATGTGATTGATTATGGCTAAACTGTTTAATCTCCCAGTGATTCTAGATAACTCCCTAAAACTATGAATTGCAAAAGATTTCCTCCATTCTATTAATAGATTTCCCTCATCAGGTATGCCTTGCAACAGTGAAATAATAAATCTGCTACGCCCCCAAAAATCTTTTTAAGTAAAAATGACACAAACTGACATAGCAAGAAATTAATCATTTTACTAGACTAATATCAAAGGAAGAAATGGGTAAAATTATTTTTAAGTAGCCTATAAAAACACCTGACTCCTGGATTTTATATGAATTATATTAAACTTTCTAAAACAATCCCTAAATTACAGAGATTTTTCACAAATGTAAAGAAAGATGAAATAACTCCTGATAACTATTATGAGGCAAATAGGATGCCGAAATTAAAACCTGGCCAAGAAAGAGCTAAAAAAGAAAGCCACAGTCCCTTATCATTAATGAACGTAAATATAAAAATATTTAATAAAGTATAAAATAACAATGTAGGAATATATTAAAATGTATTTATCACGGCCAAACAAGGTAGATTCCAGACCCATGAAGCTGGCCTAACATTACAAAACCACTGAACAGGAGTTAGTATGATATTCAGTGGAAATTTTTAGAAGCATCTTCACTGAAAATATGTAAAAAATCAGGATCCTCACTTTAACTGTTTTCATCTAACTTGGTATGAAACATTCTAGAATAATAGCTGCTAAGATGTACAGGGGATAAAGCACTGGGTCTGGAGACAGGAAGACTTGAGTTCAAATCCATGTCAGATGTTTACTAGCTGTGTGATCCTGGCCAAGTCACTTAACCTCTGTCTGCCACAGTTTCCTCAAGTAAAAGATAAGGGTGATAATAGAATCTCATTGGGTTGTTGTGAGGAAGCAATATTTATAAAACATTTTTCAAAAAGCACTAAGAAATGTTGTTATAGTAATTTTAATTAAGACAAGAAAATGATATTAGAGAAACTATCATTGAAAATAAAGAGATCAAAATATCATATTTGTAGATGATAGGATAGCATATCTAGAAAATTCAAGTGTTTGAATCAAAACATCAGTTGAACCAATGAATGAATTCAAATGTATTCAACAGTTATAGATTGCAAGATGAATACATAAAAAGTCATTTGCATCCTTATTTACTAGAAATAAGAATAAATAAAAAATAAAAGAATACTACTTATAACAAATACCATTCATTGACTGCTTGAAGTGTCACCATAATGATTTAATCACCATAATGATTAAAATAAAGGAAGAGTTGAATAATTGGTGTTCTTTCAAAGTTGTGTCCTTTCACATTAATTTTGTGGTCATCCTTTAAGTTATTCTCCTTTTTCTGCTCACTTCACTCATCCAAGTCTTTCTCCCACTTCTATACCTGGGATCCCAGAAGATACACAAGGTTTGAAAACCTGGGGAACATGAGGGCACAGATCTGTTTGGTTTAGTAAGTAAATAACCTTGGTATTAGGCAAACAGTCATTACCCGGTTTATCAAAGATGTTATTATCAAAGATGAAGATTTGGGAAATATATTGATAGGCATATTCGAAGCTATAATGAGGTTTCTGATGCAAAGGCTCTAGTCCAAGACAAGGAAGAACAAGGAATCCAAAAATAAGAGTAAGCCGAAGGTGGTTAGCTAGCTGAGAATAACCTGGTCTTCGTCCTAAAAGAGCTGGGCATGAAAATCAGAGAAACTTTTGAAAACCCCTGTATAGCCAAGACTGAGGGAACAGAGAGGGGAAGTCTTTCTGGGGATCCTAAAGAAGGAGTTTTCTGCCCTTTCCAAAAGAGATAGAGAAGAAAAGAAACCTAACTATAGGCTTTTTGTTAAGAGAATATGGCAGCACCCACTCTTTCCTGAAGGAGAGATAGTTGAAAATTTCTAAATTGGAGACGAGAATCTATTCAACAAAGAAGCATCCTTTATCAGCTAAGTATCCAGAGGATTCCAGTATTCACCAGAGACAAGACCAAGGAAGCAAAATACCATAGAGGAGACAGGGAAGTAGCCCCCATTTTAGCTATAACAATGACCTTTGTTTGAACTTGGCCAACAGAAAGATCTACATTCAACATCTGCCCAGATGCTTTCTGCCGCAGGACTCCCTTACCTGTTAACAACTGCCTGGTGATTTGCATGACTCTCTAGGCTGTATACTTGAAGGCGGTGTGAATGAATGAGACTACCTTAATTAGGCTCACTGAAGGCTCTATCCAGCTGGATAGAGCTCCTTCCGATCATAGATTTGTAGAATCTTTCCAGGGGCTTCCTTTTCTATTGTAAAAGTAAGCCTATATTAAACAAAAGTTATCTTTGCTACCACTTTATGATTCTTGTTATCTTGGTATTCCCATAGTTTGAACCCAGCTCTCCATGGACATCAGATATAAGACATCTGCAGCCCTGCCAGGTTGAAGACATGGGCTGCCACTCTATGCTCAGGTCTTGGCCTTCTTCCCTAGATCTTCCACACATGTATGGCCCTACATATACATAGCAACCAGGTCACATACAAGGGCATTTCTCCATATGTGCTGCCTACATCATCCCCATGCAACTGGAGAAATTTTGCATTGTCATTTCTTTGGAGAGAAGTAGAAAAAGGGCTAGATGTGAAGTCAGGAGACCTGGATTTATATCCTGGCTCAGAAACTTAATAGTTATGTGGGTAATCACTTAATGTCTCTGAACTTGTTACCTCTGTAAAGTGGGGCTAATCATACTCACAGTATCTACATCACAGAGTTGTTTTAAGGATCAACTGAGAAAAGGCCTGTAAAAAACACTTTGAATTTTAAAAATTTACATAAGTTTATAATCTGTACCTCCCACTGTCCCCCCCCCGAATATGGAAAAACCCTTATCATAAACATTCATATTCCCACAAAACAAATTCCCACATTTGTCATGCCTCAAAATAGATCTCTTTCTGGTCTTGAGTTTATCACCTCTCTGGCAGGGGATAAGTGGTATATATCATCTTTAGTTTTCTGGATATGTGGCTTATCATTACATTGCGTTGTACTTTGTAAATTTTAAGGAACTGTACAAATATCAGCTGTTATTATTAGAGAACGGATTAAAGTTTCATTTGAAATGTAAATACAAAGGCCAGAGCAAATACACAACCACAGAAGCAGCTAGTCCATTAAAATGCATTAAGTTGTTATCAAGGCAATCTGATACTGAACAAAAATAGTGAAATAGATCAATGGAATAAAACAGAGATTTAAAACATAAAAAAGTAGTTTAGTGCTCAATAAGCCTAGAGTTAGAAATTAAAAACTAGGCCAATGGTTCATGATTTTAAAAACTGGATAAGGGAAAATTGTTTAACAATTTGGCAGGAAATGGATTTATACCCACATCTCATACCATATGGGATAGTGAAATCCAGTGGGACAATGGACAAAAAAAAAAAACTATAAAAATATGGAAGATAACACACCTTCTGCAAATGTGGAGGGGAATTTTTTGCTATTTAACTTAAAAAGAGGAACTACTAAGGATAAGACACAGGCCTTTAAACTACAGTAAACTACAGTAGTTTAAAGTATAGTTTAAAACTACACTAAAGATTTTGTGACACTGTCTATATGTGCCTCATTATAGCATAATAGAAATGGCTTTACACAATCCAAATAAGAAGAAAAAAATGACAGAATGAGAAAAATATTTTTTGTAAATATGACGGAAATAAAGCTTGATATCTAAAATATTTAAGCAATGGTTAAAAATTTACAAAGGTAACCTAATGGGCAATGCATAAATATTCAAATAATATTAATTTGCAAAAGAAAACACAAATTGTTAACCATCTCTTCAAAAAATTGTTCATCTCTCTGGTAATCAAAGAGATGCAAATTAAAGCAAAAACAACAACCCTTTAAAGTACTACTGCATACCCATACAAATGGCAAAAAAAATCATTAAAACAATGAAACTCAATTTTGACATCATTGTTAGAGATATGTGTCATTGCGGGTAGAATTTTAAATTTGTGGAATATTTTTGGAGAGCAATTTAGCAGCATATGATAAATGTTACAAAAATAATCTTGCTTTTTGTTTCAACATTTCTATTGCTGGGAGAATGCCCCGAATGATGTAATAATAGCAGCAATGGTGGTAGTGGTAGTAGCAGCAGTAGTAACAGTGGTAGTGGTGGCAGTATTAGTAGTAGCAGCAATTTTTATAAAAAATAACAGCTAACAGTTATATTCTGCTTACTGTGTGACAAACACTGTGCCACGCAAGTTCTTTACAATAATATCTGATACCTCAGACAATGCTTGGAAGTAAGAGCTATTAAAATCCTCTTTTTACAGATAAGAAAACTGAGGCAAATGGAGATTAAGTAACTTGCCCAGGGCCATATCTGGATTTGAACTCAGGTCTTCCTTACTCTAGGCTCTATCCACTGTATCACCTAATGGAAAACAAATAAAAAGATGCATTTTCAAAGATTTACATAGCAGCATTCCCAAAATATCCAACAGCAGGGGGATGAGCAAATAAATTTTATTTCATTGATGAAGTAGAATAAAAATGATTCAGTTAAGACTGACAAATATGAATTACATAAAGATATAGAATTGAACTTTATAAAATGAATTTTTTTCAAAAGCAGAACTAAAAAGACCAAGTATACTCTAAGGCCATGTAAAAAGAAGAATGAATATGAATTAATAAAGAAAAATTCCTTATGGAGTCTTAGAGAGAGTGATTTAAAAGCCATGACATTCTATGCATTGATATTCAATTATTTAAGTGTAAATAGATACTAAATCCACATTTGCAAGTAATGAGAGGCTAGCAACATGACAAGAGCCTTGTGTTCAACTGGTAACCTTTCAATGTCACAAGAAAGAGAGGAAAACCTCCACCATATTGGATGGATCATCTCTGCAAACATTTTGGGAGAACACTGACAGAAGTCACATCCGATGTGTAGGAATGAATGAACTTCATTCTGCATCATTTAGGGGAACTCCTGAGTTGACGAGATTGCAATTCCATTGCATTATTTGAGGAGCTGAGCTGCAGAGTAAGTTTAAATAGTGGCTTTGATATGTGATAGGAGGTTCATAATAAATAATTTTTAAAAATCATCACTGGCTTATTGCATATATTAGTTGAAGACCAAATTGCTTTGTATTTTTCATAACTAAGCTGCTATTTCTGTATACTTAATCTATTCCAGGTATACATTAAGTCCTCTGGAATAAATGTGGCAAATGGGAGCCTGATTACTCACTAGTAATAACAATAGTGAAATAACAATGACAATTACATGAATAATAATAGATATCTTGTCTGAATAAAACTCAGCAATTAGAAAAAGAAATAAGATATTTCTGGTATTGTTGGAATTATTAAAAACTAACACAAAATTGTTGATTGACATGGAGATCAAATTTAAGTGAAAATTTGTCATTTTAAAGCAATAAGAGAAGCAACATCCAAAAACAGGGTGATCTGTTAAACAAAAATTGCCACCCAACACATGTATCTAATTTATTTTCTTTCTTTATTCATAAACATTGTACTGGAAAATATTTTAAATTTCACCATTACTTCCACATTGTTCAGAATATGATTTCTTTCTGTTAATTTATAGAGTTAGTGTGCCATAGTGGTTGGGGACCCAGCCTTGATGTCAGCTTCATATTCTATGTCTAAGACATATTGACTGAACCATAATTTTACCTCTCAGTGCATTAGGCAACTCTCTAAGGCTATAACTTACAGAGAAGATGGCAGTCGGCACTGGTTAAAGGAGTTTCTTCCTAAAGAGTTCTATACCCCAGTGAAATTACAGGCCTTATCCTTACCCCTAGTTTATGGTTATTTCATCATCAGACTCCAGGCCAATCAGAATTTCAAAGAGCACAGTTGACCACTGATGTGAAATGGGTTTACTTACCCATGAAGCTGCTTTGCATGAGATATTCTGGCTATGACAACCTCAGTAATTAGTCCACTCTTAAATCTGGCAGAGCTATACTTTCCAAATTTGTTTTTCATTTTTGATAAAAAGAGAAAAATTAAGCAGCTTCCAGGTGGTAACGAGAAACAACTCCCTTACTTGAATCTAGTCTTGAAAAAGGATAGAGACAGTAGCACTAAAAATGTGCATCACTGTTATAAATTCAAACTGCATCAGGAAGTTCAGCCTATACTTGTTGATAATTGGAAAAATACATGATGCATCTGACACTTTACTCAGACTTCAGACTTCAGAGGATGTTACTGTGGACAATGGGAAGGGAGAAGATGAAAAAGCAGAAGAGGCTAATAGGCTGCTATTTCCTCCTCATATTTTAGAAGGGGTGGAAATATACAATGAGTCCAGCAAGCAGAGGGAATTACAAACACTTAAATATATCTGGGAACCAAAAATATTCATTATACTAAACAAGACTTAAAAGAACTATTACAATTCAAGGACCAAACCTTCTCTTTCATCTTCCCTTCTCAAAGTACTGAAACTGTCTTATTGCAGGTGATGTCTTAGATGGCACTTTGATAGGGCCAGGGTATTGCCTCCTGCCTACTTTAGGTTAAATGACTGTTTATAGATCCACTAAAACTAGGGAGGGTCTCAGTTCATTAGCCTGAATAACTGAGCCTTGGCTGAACAATGGATGAAAGGATTCCAAAAAAAAAAAAAAAGTTGGTAAGTTCTACAGTCTCTGACTATACTTCAAAAAGTGTGGCTTTCGTGGGCTGTCTTCTTCACTTAGAAGCCGAGTCTATCCAAATTTACTAGTCCTCAATCACCAGACATGCAGTCAAGCAACCATTTATTAAATGTTGCTAGGGATAAAAAGATACACAAAAAATAATTCCTACCCTCAAGGAGCTTATTTGCATTTTATCAAAGGGGCTGGCTTTGACACATACAAAGCAGACACAAGGTAACCTGGGATGGGAAACCAGGAGCAGCTCTGGGAATAGGACAATGCTTTCTGTCAAAGGTAATACTTGAGCTGAATCTTGAAGGGAGTTTGGGAACCCAAGAGTTGGGATGAGAGAGAAAGCATTTCAGGTCCATTCTTCCCAACTTGATCAGACTTCCCTGAGTTTGCATTCCACTGGAGAACCCAAGGTTATCTCCAGGCATATAGAAGAATTGTAAAGGAAAAGAAGCTAACCAGGAAGAAAAAATTTCTGGGAAATGGGAAAACAGTTTTGGCTGAAGATAGACACAGAGTGCATTAAGCCACAAGGCTTCTTAACTTGATGATCTATGAACTTTTTGCTTAAAAACATTATCCTGAGAAATAGGCCAAAAGATTCATCAGACTGTCAACTATGTGTAGATATATACAGGATAAATAGAAAATAATCAACATACTGGGAGCTGAAGGAAACCAGGGAAGCTAGGAGGCAGTTGGAAGAAAGGAGAGTGCTCTAGACATGAGGGATAGCTAATAAAAACACTTGGAAGTGGCAGATGAAGTGACTAGGTATGACTAAGGTATAAGAAGATTGGAACATTGAAGGGAGCTAGTTTATGAAGGGCTTTGAATGTCAAATAGAGGATTTTATGATTTATTTCAGAGATGATAGGGAACCACTTGAGCTTATAGAGTAAGGCAGTGGCATGGTCAACTCTGCCCTTGTGGAAGCTCACTTGACAACTGAGTACAGGATGGAATACAGTAACAAGACATTTGTGGTAGGGAGACCAATCAAAAATGTATTGAAATAATACAGGCATGAGGTGAAAAGGACCTTTACCGCAAGAGTGACAGTAATAAGGCAGAAAAGGGAATGAATGAATGAGAGATGTTATGAAGATAAAATCGATAGATCTTTGCAACATATTGAATATTAGGTGTGAGTTAAGAACTCTGAGACTAGAAGGAGAATATAATTCAGTTCAATCAAACAGATATTTGCTAAGTTCCAGGTGTGTGTATATGTGTGTGTGTGTGTGTGTGTGTGTATGCGTGTGCGTGTGATCCAGGTAGGTTATGAGAGTCTACATAAGTCTCTCTAGATTTGACTTGCAAAGAAAGATATCTCAGATTTAGAGGCCAAAATGGTAGATTACAGGCAGCCAATCAACTGACACTTCCAATGTTCCCCTCCAAACAACTTTAAAATAACTCCTGAAATCGAATATTGAAGTTGCAGAACCAAAAAAAGGTCAAAGTTAGATATTTTTCCAGCCTAAGACAATTTAGGTCAATAAGAGAGACCTGAAATACAGGGTGGGAGTCAGTCCAGATCAGAAACAGCAATGCCTGCTGTGAGCCTTGGAGGTAGCTGGGACAGCGTGGGGACAGCAGCAGCTTCAGGAGTACTCAGTCCAGAGACATCAAGGGGGTCAAATGACAGGTCAGAAACAGATGACAGGAGGATCATTTGCTAGCACTGTGTGCAGCTGGCACTGATTGGCAACTCTAATACCCATATGCAGTTTCAGGTTACAGTTCTAGGGTAAGGGGGAGTGCTGGTGGTCAGTCATAAGGAAGTAGGAGCTCTGATACCATTTCCAAAGCAGGGAGGATTCCTAGAACATGTGGCTGCAGGAGAGTAGAGGACCTGGTTATAGTTCCTGGGCCAAGAGGAGTACTAACACTTCTGACTGTAGGGGAGTAGGGTAAAGACCAGAGCACAGATTAGAAGAGCAGTGATCACACCTCTCCCTTATCTCTCCACCTTTGAAGCGCTAAAAACTTGCAAAGTCCCAGAACTAGCTCTGAAACAGCAGCACAAAACAGTCTGGAGATTGGAAGAGTGTCTCCCTACCCCCAACTTCAACATAACATTCAAAGTCAAGAAATAAGATAGACAGGGAGCTACTAAGATGCTCCTGGACTCAGAGAAACATCCAGGATACTCAAGGACAATGTTTGTTTCCATGAGGAAGCCACCATTCATGTTTTGCCCTTTTTAGAAAGTGATTTTCAATCTTTACTAATAAGTGCTGTTGAGGTCTCCTGTTTCTGGACCAGGGAGCTGCAGTTCATGGCTGACCAAGAGAAGATCTCCCCACTGCCATCAAGAAAACCCTCCTAAATAAGGTGAAAGTGGAGTTGCCTACTGTTTCTATACATTCATTTTCCAGTGGAGTCAAGCTGTTTAACAAGGGGAGGGGAAAGGATTGAGAAGGATTTACCTCCCATTTAACTAGTCTGAACCCACCCCCTTTCTCTGCCCTCAGGGTACTTACTCTCTGACCTCTTAACCAGCTCTAGTCCCTAAGTACTCATGGAGAAGAGTCTCTGTAGCAATCATATCTCCTATAATAAAACTACTTTAAATCTCTCTTTTTTTTTTTTTTTTACAAAAGAAATAGATTAGAAAAAATGAGCAAACACTGAAAAAAGAACTTCACCATAAAAAGCTACTACAGTGGCAGGAAAAACCAAGTCATAAACTCAGAAGAAAATAATGTGAAAACAACTACAAGCAAAGCTTCAAAGGAAAAATGTTAATTGGATCCAATCAGAACAAGAATTCCAAGAAGAGTTAAAAAGAGATAAAAGTGATAGAGGAAAAACTGGAAAAAGAAATAAAAGTGGTGCAAGAAAAATTATGAACAGAGAATTAACAGTTTGATAAAAAGAGGTACTAAAATACTGAAGAAAACAATACCTTAAAAAAAAAAAAAACAGAATTGGCCCAATGGTAAAAGAGGCATAAAAATTCATTGGAGAAAAAAACTCCCTAAAAAGCAGAATAGGTTCAATAGAAAAGGAGGTATGAAAGCTCACTGAACAAGATAATTCCTTAAAATTAGAACTGGGAAAGTAGAAGCTAATGAAATTCCAAGAAACAGTACAAAAAAGTTAAAATAATGAAAAAAATGGAAGAAAACACTGACTATCTCATCAGAAAAACAATTGACCTGGAAAATAGATCAAGGAGAGACCATTTAAGAATTATTGGATTTCTTGAAAGCTGTGATTAAAAAATAAGAGCCTAGACATTCTATTTTAAGAAATTATCAAGGAAAATCACCCTGATATCTTAGATCCAGAGAGTGAAATAGAAATGGAAATAGAAAGAATGCTGAAAGACATCTCAAAATAAAAATTTCCAGGAACAGATAGATTCCAGAGCTCCCAGATCAAAGAGAAAATATTTCAAGCAGCCAGAAAAAGAATACAATTCAAATATTGTGAAGTCACAGTTAGAATCACACCAAGATTTATCAGCTATCATGTTAAAGAATCAGAGGGCTTGAAATATGATAATCTGGAAGGCAAAGGATCTAGAATTATAACCAAGAATAACCTACCCAGCAAAAGTGAGTGTTATTCTTCAGAGGAAAAATGGATATTTGATGAAATAGAGAACTTTCAAGCATTCATGATGAAAGGTCCAGAGCTGAATAGAAAATTAAACATTAAAATACAAACTTCAAGGAAAGCCTAAAAGGAAAAAATGAAAGAGCAATGACAAGGGATTCAATAAAGTAAAATTATTTACATTCTTGTATGTGGAGATGATCCATGCAACACATAAGAACTTTATTATTATTAGAGCAGTTAGAAGTATACATAGACAGAGGGTATAGGTTTGAGTCAATTACACTGGGATTGTCTCAAAAAAATGAAGGGGTGAGAAAAGCTGATGCATTGGGGAAAGGAGGAAGGGAGAGGTAGAATAAAATAGATACATAAAGGAGACAAGCAAAGAAGAACTTTTATAGTGGAGGAGAAAATGGGGAAGGGTGGGCAATGCTTGAATTGGGGTATGATTGAAAAAGAAAGGCAATATAGACATAAAAGTTATCAATGACTTTCCAATAAAAAAAAATCTGGTCCAAACTCCTCACTTTGCAAGTGAATAAGTCAAGGGCCCTAGAAGTTAAATGACTTCACTATAAAATCTTACACCTAGTTGGTGATAGAACCAACAATAAAATCCAAGAGGTATAAGCTCTCTCCAACATACCACACTGCCTCATTCTCTTTCCCTGTAGCATCTAAGGATATTAGAAGCGATCAAGTAGAGACCCTTCCAAAAATCTTCATACTTTTAGTAAACACATTCAGTAGAGCACGTAGGTCTGACCTTAGTATATGTCTCATTTACTATTGAGTCCAATCATAGGGATACAGGGAGAGTATGTGACTGAAGCCATGGCCTTAGAAAGACATCATTAAGTCCCTAGATGGTGGAAAAGAATTGACATGGAAAGCAGGGAGTTTTTCCTAATGAGTCACTAAGCTATGCCTATTGGCCACACTCAGATTTCCCAAATTCACACAATAAAAGGGAGAGAGACCATGATTGGAGGTCCTACCCAATAATTTGACACATGTGCCATTTTTCCAGGTTTTCCTCTCCAATATAAACCTTGTCAATTGTTACCAATCTGATGTACAGAAAAGAATCTTAAGACTGTAAATTTAGAGCTAGAAGAGTCCTTGGGGTTCATCTAGTGAACTCACTCTTTTTATAGCTGAGGAAACTGAAGCCCCCAAAAGTTAAATGATTGTACAAGGTCATTGAAGTAGCAAAAGGCAGAGTCAAGATTTAGATCCAACTCATCTGACCCCAAATCCAACTCAGCAGTCCCTCATCAGATCAGTGAAATTCATCCGTCTGCCCTACAGAGAATTTCCATTTTCAAATGCCAGCATCCCAGGGACTGAGAAGCAACAGGTGAATGCTGTCTTGAAACCAACTGAGTCAATGGAACAGAAAATACCCTGAGGAAAAAGAGTACCATTGTAAATGAGTGTCCCACATATCTTACTATGCTTTGCCTTTTTGCTGACCATTTAACAGTCCTAGGATGTGACTGAGTCAATGATAACACATGGACATGGCTATTCCCAAGACACTGCAAAGAAGAAGGATCACAGAGCAAGCAAAGTTTAAAGCTAATGATTTGGAGAAAGAAGTAAATAAATTATTTAAAGGGAGTGCAAATGGTTTTAAGTCCCTCCTGTGAGATTCTTTTAAAAAGGTTAATTCCTTGTCTAGCTTAAAATTAGGTTAACAAGGAAAAGGTCTTCATTTTGTCATTGATGAAGTTCCCTGGTTCAAGTATGAAACTGCCTTGTACTAGATCTCACTAAATTAGTACCATGTCATAGGAAAAGCATTTACTCTGTTTGGGCTAGAGTATTTTTTTTTTCTTTAAAAGATAATGGGGGCAGTCAGGTATCAGTGGATAGAGCACTAGCCCTGGAATCAGGAAGATTTGAGTTCAAATCTGACCTCAGACACTTACCAATTTTGTGACCCTGGGCAAGTCACTTAACCCCCATTGGCTAAAAAAAACAAAAGATAAGAAAACTGTCTTCAAAACATAATTTCTCTAGAGGACTAAGGCTCAAACTGTTGATATAACTTCCTGGTCACCTAAGTTCAAATGCATAGCACAGGAGGAATCAGCTGACTCCTCAGGTTTAATTATACCTTTATACCCAATGTTCTACCATGGCAAAAGAGGAGGCAGGGAAGCTTTGTCCAAATGACTCATTGATAAATACATTCTCCTATTGTGAAGTATGCTTCTTTTTTGTTGAATATTAGGTTTCTGAGCATCTCATTTAATTCCAGTTCTATAACTAAACCACCGAATTAGCTTAAGTCAGAACCTGAACATGCAACCACTGATGAACTTCATGGGTACTTATTACTCAACCAATATTTCATTACTGAGGAAGTTAACAACTAAGCTACAGCCTTGGACATGGGCTTTAAAAGAAAGTCTAGACGATACTGAGAAAAGAGAGGCACTAAAGATAAACAAAGTACAGAAAGGATGTGGACACTGAGAGTGGACTTGTGTTACTGTTGTGAAGGAGAAGGCTGCACAGTCCTCCTTGAAAACCTTCTGCCCAAGAGACAGCAGCAGTTGGTTGTTGTGTTTGTTCTTCGTTCTCAAAGAGGACCATAACATGAAAATGATGACATGACTTGCAGTTGACTCTGATTTGAATGAGGTGTGGCTGTGCAAGGTCACCAGCCTCACTTTCTTCTCCTGAGCCATCAGGGTCTAATAACCTGATATTCATCAAGACATAGTGGAAGAGTTGTAAAGGGTTTTTTTTTTTTTTTAACTATATGGGAGCTAGAATAAAAAAACTGTAAAGAGCACAATGTAGAGGAGCAAACCTTTCCTTCACTGGTACTGTGAGTTGTATGGACTGTGCAGTTCCAGAGAAGGAGGAATGATTTCATTGATTCTGAGTTCTTCCTTCCTCCTCACTTTTTCTTTCTGATTTTGTGTGTGTGTGTGTGTGTGTGTGTGTGTGTGTGTGTGTGTGTGTGTGTGTGCGTATGATGAATGGGAGTTGGGAAGTTACAGACCTGAAAAGGGAAACAATGGCTCTACTCTCTAGAAACCTTGAGTGATTTTTCCCTAGTGGGAAGCCTTCAATTACTGTAATATTATAAAGTTGTAGGTGAATATATGGGTACCTTGGAAAACATGGCTCAATGAAGAGAGAGAGGTCAGTTTTCCAGTGATCCTAAGTATTTCCTCTTCAAGCTTTGGGTAAATACTATTGTACAGGTAAAAACTCATTAGATTGGAAAAGAGAGTTATTTTGACTATTTTGTCATCTGAAGTGTTTGTCTTTCCAGTTTGCTTTGTTTCTGTCCAGATTAAATAAAGCTTATCCTGTATTTGCTAAATTATTAGCCTGAGGGCTTTCATGGGAACTAAGAGACCTTTTACCTTTTCAGTAGAATTCTAGATATGACCTGAATGCTGATGTTCCCAGGGAAAACCTGAGAGGCAGGGAGAGGGGACACATCAAAAAGTCTAAAGTTTATGAGAGGTCCCCAAGAATGAACCTGTCCCATGTAAACCTAGAACTTTAAACTTAGGTCATGGATTAGAGGAATAAAGTCTTGTAACCTTGACAAAAGCATACTTTAATTTTTTTAATACTTTTCTCACCAAACTAGTCACGTGGATGTGTGCCTTTATATACAGATAACTATATGAAAGTGGGGGCTGGGAGGAATGTACAATAAATAGAGACTGGAAATATAATGTTTCGAGGAGCCTGCTCATTACTGTTATAGGTGCTTTAAAATAAACAAACAGTAACAACAAAAATAAAATAGTTTCTCGTTAGAACAGTCTTTATTAGTTTACAAGGTGTTAAAGCACAGATGTTTTTAGACTAAAAGAAATGAAAAAAGAAAAGGTGGAAACCGCAAGGACTGACGATAACAAAGGGAAGAGAATTTGATGGACCCCACAGAAAACGCATTCTTCACAAAGTCTTCAGACTGGATTAGACTAACGATAACTGGAGGAGCAGTATTTAGGTCAGGGGATTCTCGATAACAGGATCTGAGAGCCATCAAACGGTCGGCTTCTGTCATTTATGTTGGAGCCCTTTGGGTCTCCTGTGACTGTAGGCTTTTTTTTTTCCAGCAGAGGCTTCACTGACAGGATAAAATGAAACCACTAAACAGGATAATCCCCAGCAAACAGGATAATTCCCACATTCTGCCGGGTGACTCATTTCCCTCGTGCTTTTGAAAAGTTTGCAGACTGAAGAGAGCCTGCTGATGAGGCAGAGGAAGTGCACTGCTTCAGATTTCACAGGGCAGTGGGTTCCAATGTGTCACCACTGTTACAGAGAACACCTGCATCTGGGTTCAGCAGCCAACTGGCTCAGCTGGACCCCTGCACAGCCCATTGCAGATAGGAACTTCTAGCTGTCAGGGGGTGCCGATGAAGTCTTTGACCTGGCTCCAAAGTCTGTGCATTCTTTTCCTTGAGTATTGTTTGGAGGAGGTGATGACTGAATTAACAAAGCTGTTCACCATTGGAAATAGACCACATGGTTGTGGGACTCCCATCACATCACACATGCCCAGAGCAGATCCATTTCCCCAACCATCCACAACTGAACAAAAGTAGGAGCCTCAATTAAGTGGTACCTGGTGATGGTGGGTTAATGAAGCTTTGCTTCTCCATGCCTGTCATTCACTTTTGCTGGGAAGAGGGATCTTGATCCGAGTGGCTGGGGAGGATTCTCAGCCCTGTAATTATGAGGCTAATTCCAGAAAGGTCAAAACTCCTTAATCAAATATTAATCAAATCATTTTGTAAATGATGATGATTCCATCCAGGGTAGGCAATCCAGAGGAGTCATGGGCGTAAAGGTGGTGGCCCTGAAGTCCTCTTGAACTACAGTGGGTTCTGGGGGAAGAGTATAAGAGCAAACAATTTTATTCAGAAAAATAGGAAAAAACTATTAAAGGAAAATAAAGAAGAGTAAAAGTGCCAAACAAAATTTTTTCCTATGAGTCTGTTTACTCCCTAAATTATGATGCACTCATAGGGTCCATTCTCGTAAAGGGGCAACTTTCAAAGCCGGTAGATAGATACTTCCTTCAATGTCACACCTTTTAAAGTTCCTTCTTTTATCATACAAGTTAACCTTGAATCCCCAACCTACCTGTGTTGACACAACACAGAACACCTCCTTTTTTGATGGTCACAACTTTGACACCAACATAGTGAAGCTGAAAGGTTGTTAAATCAGAAGTCAAAGAATGTATTTTCAAATCTTGATTTAAATCGATATCCACATACTTGTTGACTGTGTGACCTTAGGTTAACTTTTCTTGGTCTCAATCCAATCCAGCAAGCACTTATTAAGTGCCTGCTATGTGAAAGACCCTGTGGTAGGTAATGGGGACCCAAAGAAATAACTAAAAATTTAAAAAAGCAGTCCCTGCCAGCAAAGATCTTATAATGTCCTAGAAGATATGACATATAAACAAGTCAGTATAAATGTGATACTTTCAGGAGACAGAGAGTACTAGTGTCGTGGGGGATTAAGAAAGGCAGGAGTCTGGAAGTAAGCTAGCGATTCTAAAAGGCAGAAGTGAGGGGGTAGTACATGTTAGGCATGGGGAACAGCCTGGACAAGGACACAAAGACAAGAGATAAAAAGTTGAATTTGGAATAAAGCAAATCAATCAATTTGACTGTAATGTCCTGTGCATAAAGGTGAGTAATAATGTATAATAAGGCTGAAAGGGTTGTCTGGAGACAGCTTTTAAAGAACTCCAAATGCCAAACTTAATTCGTATATTCTTATAGATATTTATGTTTTATATTAAATAATATATATTATATGTTAAATCACATAAAATATATTAAATTATGTTATATATTAAATTACATATGTATACACACATATATGGGTATATATACATATATACATGTATACATAGACATATACATGTATAATCATACATATATGTATGTAAGTATATATAATATATGTATATATATTAAACTTGGTCTTTAGTCATGTCTGACTCTTTGTGACCTCATTTGGCATTTTCTTGGCAAAGATACTGGAGTGGTTTACCATTTGCTTCTCCAGTTCTTTTTACAGATGAGAAAACTAAGGCAAAACAGTGACATTCTCAGAGTCACTCAGCTTGTAAGTATTTAAGGCTGGATTTGAACTCACGAAGATGAATCTTCCTGATTCCAAGACCAGTGTTCTATCTAATGCACTGTCTATAAACTGAGAAGTTTATAAACACACACCTGGATTGAGATGAGAACACCAACAGGGAAGATGTAGAGAAAAGATAAGACAGTCCAGGTTAGAGCACAGGACAAGGATGCTCATAGTTAGGGGTCAGAACAGGAACAAGAATTCCAGTCATTGTCCACTCTCCAAACCAAACTTCCAGAGACTCTGCCAGGAGGTGCTACAACACTCAGCTCTGAACTCTGGGATCATGCATTCCTCTCCTCCCCAACACTGCCACTTTATACCCCACTGCCTTGTACATAACATGCCCCCCCTTCCCCCAGCCAACTCCTTGGTCTTTTGTTTTAAAATGGTATTCAAATAAATGCTACCATTGCCAGTGGAAGGTATATGTCAATGGATGGCATCATTGTTCCTCTCACCATCCCTGTGACTTTCCAGAACAAAACACCCTTCCCTGACTGCCACTCTCTGATATGTGTTGTGTTCCATTAATGGAATGGAACTCCTTAAGAGGAAGACTCTTGTTTTTGTATTTATTTGCATGCCTAAGGTTTAGCACATTGCTTCATAACTAGCAAGCATTTAATGAATGTTTTTCCTTTATTCATGGTTCTACAGTTATGACCAGGTAGATAAGAGCAAAACCAGAAGAAAACAGTGCTCATCACAAAAAATGAGAGAAAGCTGAGAAAAGGCCATCAGGTATGTGTGAAGGGGGTTGGTGGAGGTGCAGGGTCAAATGGGCAGCAACTTTAGAAATGGCAGTTTCCATTGAGTCATGATATCTAATGGCAGCTTGCAAAAGGTTGAGAAGTGAGAGGCAAAGAGGCAATAAGAATAATTTTTTTCCAAGGGGTTTTCTCTGAATGGGAAGAGAGCTATATAAGAATAATAGCTTGAGACATTAGGGAATAGAGAAGGCTTTTTGTTTTCCTTTCCTAGGGATGAGAATACCTTCTCATATTTGAACCCATTAGAGAAGGTGCCAATAGATAGTTAGGGAGGGATTGAAGTTTATAAAAGGAATGACTATGGGGATGAAGAAGACAGAAGAGGATGGCACAAGTAGGGAGGATGATATGGGCCATGAGAAGGGACCCTCTGCATCTGAGATTGGAACAAAAGAGGATAAAATGACAAAAATGTCAAGATGTTTTTAAGAAAGGTGCTGACTACAGATAACCTCTATTTTCTCAGTCAAGTAGGAGAATCCAAGATCGTCTACTGAGAGGGAAGTAGAAAAGAAAGTGTAAGAGTTTTGAAGGGATGAGAACTCTTAGATGATGGTTGTCAGGAAAAAAATTAAAAGGTTGTGACAGAGTAGTGAGGGACCAGTTTAGGTCGGATAATATAAATGTGCAGTGAGTAAATTGAGTGAGTGACTTTATTCAGCAGCAAATGAATAAAAACAGAGAAGGCGGCTGGTGGTGGGATATTCGAGGGTTGGGGTTTGGCGAAGCATCTATTAAGTATCTATTATATGCCAAGAACTGAAAATATAAATAAAAGAATAATGCTGAGTTAAAGTGATCAACTATACAGTTAACATTGCAAAAGGAGAAAAAGAAACATACCAGAGAAGTAGGAGTAAAGGGAAGGATGGATGTTATTGGAGGTCAACATGAAGATAATGAATAGATGTAGAAAGAGTGAGATACAAGGAGAAATACTGTGATCGGTTATCGTCAGAGGAGGAATCGCAGACTTCTGGAAGTGAGATGATGATGGGAAAGTCATCACAGTGTGTAACGGAGAAGGACCAAGGAGGAAACTGAGAGGTAGCATGGGGTTGTTTGGTTGTTGTCCTTTGTTCTCCAAGAGGACCAAAATGACATCACTATGATAAAGTCAAGTTTCAATCTGTCCAACTGTCGCTGATCAGACCAATGTGAGCTCAGAATGTTCTATCACAGATTGGACATAGATAGTCCATGTGAACATTTGAGGTGTCTACTCCTTTGTTTCCTTTGAGCTGTTTCAATTCTGCTTTGCTCATAGAGCGCAGCACCTTCTCTGATGTGGGCATGCTGTGCTGAGGGATCTTGTGCCATTATCTCTCATGTCACACCATCAATCTCACTGTTCTTGAAAGAGACCTTGAGAGTGTCCTTGTATCACTTCTTCTGACCACCATGTGATCGCTTGCCCTGTGTGAGTTCTCCATAAAACAGTCTTTTTGGCAAGCATAAGTTTTGCATTCAAACAACGTGGCCAGCCCATCTGAGTTGCACTCTCTGAAGCATAGTTTGAATTCTTGGAAGTTTAGTTTGAATAAAGACTTCAGTGTTTGGTACCTTATCCTGCCGGGTGAGCATAAGGTACTGAAAGGGGCATAGCTAATAAGACAGCTGAACTAGGAGTCATGCCATCTAGCCTCCCAGGGCCTCAGTTTTCTCCTCTATAAAATTAAGAGATCATATTAGATGGTCTGTGAGCTCCCTGGATACTATGATAAGATCCATGATGAAATTCTAACCCCACATATTTGTTGTTGTCCGTCCTTTGTTTTGGAAGACGATCAATGATATCACCCAAACCATTTATCCTCAGTAATCAGCATCCCCCTGTCAACCTCTCCACTTCCTCAAGTGGAGCCAAGAGATCCAGAGCATAGACAGAGAACAAGACGGTGACTTCACAGGCTCCCATTCTTCCATTTCAGGACCAGTTAGGTCATAAAAGGGAGTTTATTTTGCTACCACATGAATCATCTTGTAGGGAGAGCAGACAATGAAAATAGAAGAGGGAAAGGGAGAAGTCTAAGAGGAAGAGTAGTTTGTTGACAATAGAAATTAGGGTTAGAGGGCACAAAGGAAAGATAACAGAGAGAAAAGAAGATCCAATTCAGGAAGGAGAGGGAGGAAACGAAAGGAAATGAGGGAGTATGGAGTGGAAGTAGGTGAAGAGAGGTTTGAATGAGACGTCTGGCAACACAACTTCTTTATGGGTAAAATTAGGGCATTGAACAAGGTGATCTCTAAGGTTCTTTCTAGTTCTAAATTAATTATCCTATGTAGTTTCAGAAGTTAATTTTTTTAGTCACTCATGATCTCCCCTTTGTAACCTACTAATGAATCTTCTTTCTCCAGCTCTGTTAATAATAGCAAGACTTCTCAGTTGCCAAAGTCTTCTCCTTATGGGCTAAACAATTTAAATTCAACACAAATTTATTGTCTGCATACATGTAAGAGGCACTTGGCTAAGAGATGTATTGTAGGATGTTATAAAAAACACTGAACATTTTTTAAGGTAAAAAAAGCATTGTGTATTTTAGGAATAAACAATTTAAAAAAGGACTCGCTGATTTTTTTTAAGGATCTAAGTCATATTTTGACCTTTTCCAACAAAAAGGTTATCTGAACCCTGGTTGGTTATAAAGCTCTGAGAGAATTTATTGTGTTCTGTACCCAGGAAGGAGCCATCTCTGTCCAAGGATAAGGTGGATTTGTTTCTTTGTGGTTCTGCATTGTCTGTCATCAGCAAGTACCCTGCAGACTCGGGGAGGAACACACTTCACTGTTACATTTCCCCCCTCACTAACAGCTTCCTCTTCCAATCCTCAATCTTTTTCTCTTTTCCCTGTTGTTAGCCTCCCCCAAGTGTGATTAATCCATCTATTGATCTCCTACTGCCATAAAGAGAAGTGAGATATGCCCAAGAATCAGTGCCAGAGCTCCTATGTGACCAGACTGCTAAGCTTATGGGAGGAGAGACAAGGGGGGGAGACCCACACTTTGACTCAGAGCATAAAGATTGGGGTTGAAATGTCAGTGTTCCCCACCAACCACACTATAAAAGATGCCCTCCCCCTAATACAGATGCGGTAGATTCCCCTTTAGATGAGTGTTAATGTGAACTCCCTGCTATCTGCAACTTGGTTTCACAAAGGTCTAATAAAAGTTTATGGGCAAAAGTGGGGGGAGGGGGGAAACCTTTTCGAAATTGAGCCAAATGAGAATGTGCTGCATTGATTAAAGCTTCCAGGGAAGATATAATGGATGACCAAAAGCATGCCAGCAAAAGGGATTAGGAGACTAAGAAGGCATTTATCTAATATGCCAGAGTCATGATGGTGGGGAGGGAGGTGAGAAAATGATAACTTGGGGTGTGGGGATGGATAGACTGGATAGAAAACCCCCTTTCTGAAAATGAAGAGCATGAAATGAAGTGTAGAGATGCTGAATTCACCCACAAAATATAACTTTGGCCCCCAAAACTAAGGGATGCAAATATGGTAAATCAGAAAATGACAAGGTACTTTTTAGATAGTCATGAACACCCATCCTTAGCCCCTACTTTATTATTCACTCACTCCAAACTCAGGGCTCTGTTCCATCCCATTTCCTAAATGTTTAAAATAACCTCTCAATCACCAAAATACATGACTCATTCAAGAAATCTACAAATCCGTTTTCATATTCAGGAAACTAACCTAGATGCTGCAGCAAATTCTCTTTTGTATCTAATTGAAATTCATTCAGCTAGAAAACTAAACAAGTTGGAAATTTGTTTCTCAGTTTCAGAATCTATTGTTTCCACAGAGCAGGTCAGGTATATAGGTTTACTTCAAAGCTTCTGTCCCTTTAGTGGAGAGTATGCATGATTCCAACTCTCAAACGGCAATGCAGAACAGAAAGAGTCTGACACTTAGAGGAAGTCAGAGGAAAAAAAGACTGAAATGAACGGAGCAGAACTCTAGTCCTAGAGCAGCTAGGTAGTGAAGTAAACTCCAGCTGGACTTGGAGTTAGGATGACCTTAGTTCAAACTCAGCCTAAGATACTTACAACCTATGTGACCCTGAACAAGTCACTCAGCCTCTGCCTGCCTCAGTTTCCTCATCTGTGAAACATCAGTAATAATGGTACTTGACTCCCAGGGCTGATAAAAGGAACAAACGATACTTGTAAAGCACGTGTTACAGCGCCTGGCATATAGCAGGTACTTCATAAAGCACTTTGATAAACTTAAAGAACTATATGTATGAATGCTAGTTGTTACTATAATTATTAGAGAAACTAGAACTGCATATACATATATAATATAATCTTAGAGAACTATCTAAGTGCTAGTTATAATTATTAGAGAAGCTATATGTATATATATAAAATCTCCAAGAACTATATAAATGATAGTCATTATTATATATAATATATATAGAAACTATAAATATATATTTAAATTAAATATAAATAAAGAATCTTAAAAACTATATAAATACTAGGTATTATAATTATTAGAGAAACTATATATAATCTCAAAGAACCATATAAATGCTAGCTATCATTTTAATTATTAGAACAGCTATATACTATATACTGTTTATACACATACATATATATGTATTAACACCTTGAAAAAATCATTTAATATCTCTGGGCCTCTGTTTATCTGTCAAAAGAGAACCATGTAGAGAAGATGGAAATAAACTGGCCAAATATCAGTATAGTTTGGAGGATTCTGAACTAGTTGAATGACTGATCCCATAAAGTAGTCACTGGTGGACCAACAGCAAATGGGAGAGAGCTCTTAAGTGGAGTCTCCCAGAGATCTGTTCTAGGCCTGGTGTTGTTTAACTTTTTCATCAGTAACTAGGATGAAGGCATAGACGATGTGCTCACCAAATTTGCAAAATATACAAAGATGAAATGGGTAGATAGTGTGCCGGATGGCACAATAATCTTATACCATATTCTTTTGGAATGTATTGAAAATTACCTTGGGTTTTGATCCAAGGTTACCTTATCACCTGGGTCGGCTAGGTCGTGCAGTGGATAGAGCATCAGTGCAGGAGTCAGGAGGACCTGAGTTCAAATCTCACCTCAGACACTTGACACTCACTAGCTGTGTAACCTTGGGCAAGTCACTTAACCCCAACTGCCTCATCCTGGGTCATCTCCAGTCATCTTGGTGAATATCTGGTCACTGGATTCAGATGGCTCTTGAGGAGAAGTGAGGCTGGTGACCTGCACAGCCCTCCCTCACTCAAAACAAAAGTCAAGTACAAGTCATGTCATTGTTTCTTTGGTGGCATGGTCTTCTTCAGCAACGAAGGATGAACACCCACACACACCTTACCACCTTGTCTCTCTGACAGTTAGAAGATCCCGGGTTTGCTAACTGAGGCAGTAAAAGGGCTCTTTGATCCTTCACTTGGTGATTATTTTATATTGGCTAAATTTCTCTAAGAAATGGTCATAAATAGAATGAATTGCTTTTAGTTTTATTCATTTCCTATTTTCCAAAAGCAACAAAATTCTATTCATTTAAATAGATCTCATTGGAACTGTTGTATCAGCAGTATTTTTTCATCTTCATCCCTTTTAATAATTTGATGTGAACATTGATCTTGCTAGATCCAGACAAACAATAATGAATGTACAAAAAGAAACTATGTCAGTAATAAGTCATTTCCAGACCATTAAGGAATAATTAATTTCATTTGTGTGTGTATATGTGTGTGATATTGTTTGGTGCTTCCTGGGTCTAGCATTTTCTGACTGTTTTCTTGAGAAAATAACCATGATTTATAAAGATTAAACATATGGAATATCTATATACCTTTAATCTCTTTTATTTCTTAATCCTCAAGCTTATGCTCCAAAATATCTCTCACAATGCCCACCTTCTCAGTGAAGTCACCAAGTATCAAGGTATATTTTGACTTAGTTTGGAAGATCTCGTTAATTTCTTCATAGAATTTCTGTCATTTCTGGTAGAATAGGCATTTAGTTACATGGCAGAGCATCATTCTGTTATCTCCCTCTCTCTCTTTTTTCCCTGTCACCACATACTCCAGATCACAAGCCATTTAGGTTAATAAATATCTAGGGATAATTAAAGGAAATATATTATACAAATTCAGAAACATTGTTTCTGCCTGGAAAAAAAATAATAGCTGCATGTAAAAGAAAACTAAAAATTAGATTTGGCTTCCCCAAATGTTTAGTACTTGAGGGAACCTAAACTTCCTAGCCTAACCTGTAACATTCTGCATGGTTTAACTCAGCCTCAGACCCAGTTACTCAGCTCTGACTCCTTTTGGATCCCCTAACATGCTAGCATCCTCTACACTAGAACATATTCATATTTATTTGAGGACTGCCTACCTCAATGCCCTGGATTATGTTTTTGTCCTGCACTTTGCAATGTCAGGCTCATTTTTAGTTAGTGAGGGAGCCCCTGGCATTACTACTTAATCACTTAACTAAGCATAATCACTTAACTGTATGCTTAGCTTCCCTCTGCCGGAAGGGGGAAGGGAATAAAAAGTCCTGTCACATGTCACTAATGTTTTTCCCGTCCTTGATTTCATATAAAATAATAGAGTTAGACAAAATCATCTCAAAAAGCCCTGACATATCTAAGTCTCAAGAATTCTATAAGCCTAAAAAAATCAGAATAATTCACCCTGACACACTTTTCATCCCCTATAATTGACAAAAGATCATCATCTTTTTTGTACTGGTAGGTTCTACCCCTTGCTGGTTATCATTACAGTAGCCCATCTTAACTTGTTGAAGATTTCTTCAGATCCTGGCTGAAAGCGAATGATTATAATATCTGATATTCTTAGAATCCAACCTTTGCGGCACGTATGGTACAGACCTTACTTCCTAGTACTGTGAATTATACATTCCACAGAAAGCTACTACTGGCCTAAGACAGGCATCGATCAGCCTCCATCCATTCTGGGAACAAGTTTCCCTCATGGATCTCCCATTGACTTTCATGTTGTTGCAGCCCAAAGAGAATCAGAAGCTATTCCTGGTTTAGTTGATCCATTGGAAAGCCAAAGGTTTGATTTTTTTTTTTGTTTTTTGAATAAGTGAAAGGGTGTCCAGAAATGCTAGGACACAGTTTTAAGTTTAATCTAACATTTTCTCACTTTCTTTAGTCTAGACAACCCACAAAATGATCAGTCAAGCCCTGATTTGTAGCCTTTGCTGATGTTTGAGGTATAAAAGTTCACATTGAAAACTCAGCAATTGGTTCTCCTAACCTGGTACAAGATGATCTCAACACATCCATCATCAAAGGCAACTGAGTCAATTCTATACTCCTCCAGAGGATTTTCCTCATTAGAATGTTAAGCTCCTTGAGTTCAGAAACTATCTTTCTTTTTTGCTCATATTTGTATCTTTAAGACTTACCAAAATGCCTGGTACACAGTAAGAGTTTAATAAATGCTTGCTGCCTGCATACCTGTCTGCATACCTACCATGCTGTTTTGGAGCATTATTCTTATCCACCAGCAGAGGGGAGTATCAGGAGGAAATATTAGCCTTCTGCAATTATATGGTTTGTTACATGTATGTACAGTAGCTGTGATATATCATACATGCAATATATCATACATCACATCCCCTCAGCACATATGGCAAGAGGATAGGTGTGGTATTATAAACACATTCCAGAGTGCCTGAAATCCATGGTTACTTAATAAATTTTAAAACACACACACACACACACACACACACACACACACACACACACAAACACACACAAACTTAAGGAATTCTTAGATTAGTCAGCTGAAGCAGGATATAGGAAAGCTCCACAAGCAGAAGCCAATGGGTGTAGTAGGCACATTCTATTTGGAGAATAGTCCTAGAATTTGCAAACCTGTGAATTCAGTAAAACACTTAAGAAAATAATGGAGTTAAAGCTGTATGGAGAAAATCTGTATGTGTGTCTGTGTGTGGGTCTGTGTGTGTGTTTAAGGGGGAGGGGAATCTTATGCAACATGTAGCACATGTGAAAAACCAATAATGCCTCAAATCACTTTTCTTCAATAGACTTATACTCTAAACAATAAGCAGATGAAGAGAATGCTACAAAGGCAATACATACAGAGTTTGAGCAAATCATTTCTCATAAAATCATTGCCTCTATTTTTCATTTGGCCTTGAAATAAAATTGGATCAGAGAGGCACATGGATTGAAAACTGGCTGAAAATTGGCAAATAAAAGAGACCAAAAGAGGTGCCAGTATTTCCAGGTCAGGGGCATATCCTTAGTAGAATTATTCATTCCTAGCCTCTTAATCAATAAATCAAAAAGAGGACTTAGCTGGTTGATTAAGTCTACAGATGGTTCTAAATTAGGCAGTGTTGTCAACACCCAAAGGACAATAATGTCCCCAAGGATGTTAAAAATGAGGGGCAGGAAATAACAAAACAGGGTTAAATTGGGCTAGATGGAAACTACATCTGGGGAAAAATAATTCAAAAAGCAGATATCCAGTGGGCCAATGAAACTTGGAACACAGTGGTGCCAAAAGAGACCCAGGTGCAACACCGGATGGCAAATTAGGTAAGATTTTGAAATATAATGGGACAGCCCAAAAAGCCCATAATATTGTAGACTGACTTCTCTTACAAAAACTCTTCATAACACAAAAGAAGAGAATTTGTCTACCTTAATTGATCAAGTGTTTTGTTCTACTTATGTAAATTGCCAGGAGTATGCTGGCAAATGTTTAACAACCAACTCTCTTTAAAGAAGTAGGGGAGGGTATTCGTGACATACTTTTAAGTTCAAGCTGCATCATTAATATTTTCTCCATTACTTTTTAAAATCTAGGAAATCCACAAAATAATAAAAGAAGTTTTGATTTGTAATGTTTGCCAATTTCCAAGGTGTAAAAGCTCACACTGCTAATTTGACAATCAGACTCAGAGGCTCAAACTGACTCCACCACAAGGTCAAGCTGACCTTACCACACATCTATTTATGCACGTGATTTCTAGAGTTACTTAAGTAATAATAAAGATCACGTGGTCAGTGGTCACGTAGGTCAGCACACAAGATTCAACGAAGAGAGGTTCCAGGACACCACAATGCTGCTGCTGGAGTGAGAGCAGCCCTAGTTTCACCTGGTTAATTACTAGGTACAGAAATGTATCTGGGAGTTTGCTACATTCACTAATTATCTTTGATAACTATATTCAAAATTCAGTTGTTTCTTACTGATGGTTCACCAATGTTGGTGCTTTTTAAATTTCACACCCTAGCTATGTCTTGGGTATATTAATTCTAAATAAACACATCACATATTTACCTGTTTGTATATAACTATGTTCAGCTGATTCTCATGGGTGTGGTTTATTTGGGGGGAGAGGGAGGCAAGTTGATACACTCAGAGCTAGAACTGAGCTTTGGCCTCGTACGTCCTGTGACTCAGTGGGGTTTGGTCGAGTCATGTTCCCTCCAATTCTGTTACCCGAGTGAAGATTGCTCTAACAATTTAATCCCGCAAGGGATAATTTGTGAGTTTAGTTTTGGAAAGAGAGAGTGAATTTTACAATGCACATAATCCGACACATGTCTAGGTTACAGCCAGTATGAGGAACTCTCCCCGTAAGCTTATCTGCAAGTAGACAGATGGCCCTGCCCAAATGTGGAGAGAACCATTTGCTGTCATTTTAAACTATTACCTTTGACTGGAGATAAGGAACATAAATAAACCTTTACCCCAGGGAAACAAGTTTTGCTACCTTTCAAAGTCGTTAAATGTCAGCCTTGGGGCGAAAACAGCGCTTGAACTAGACTAAGAATGGGAGAAGGTGAAACTTAGGCAGAGGACAGAACTGAAATATAGGTACCCAAGACCCAGTCAGTCAACAAACATTAATTAAGCGCCTACTATGGCCTAGATACTGTACTAAGCTCTGGGGTCACAAAAAGAGGTGAAAACCAGTCCTGCCCTCAAGGAGCTCACAAGCTAATTGGGGAGATGATAAGCGAATAGACAGGTACAAACAAGCTACACAGGATAAATAGGAAATAGGAGAGGGAAGGCACTAGAATTAAAAGGGTTGGGAAAGGAAAAGACATAGAAACCAGCAACCAGGAATAGAGTAGTGGACCAGAACCAAGCAAGTCTGGAAGTGGCATGCCAGGGAACCCAAAGAAATGTGGAATCATAATAAGGGAATACTATTATTATTTATTATATTATAATATGACATAATATAATATATTATAATAATAAGGCAGAATGCCCAGGAGCCAAGGAGTACTGGTCAAGACAGAGTCATCACCAGAACAGAAGCAGAGGGTGGTAGATATAGCAGCAGAAAGCATGGCATTCAGCCCCTTCATTTTACACTTGAGGAAACTGAGGCCTAGGCAGTTTAAAGGACTTTGCCCAAAGTCACACAGGTACAGCAGGGATCCAAACCTAGGGTCACTGACTTCACATGCACCAGTTCTTTCCATAGGACGAAATCAGGAGAAAAGAGACCAGAAAACCTAGACAGAACTCCTTCCTTAGACTCAAAGCTCTCTGTTACAAAACATTTTCTATTGTTACAGGTCTCACCTCATAAACAAGTACGCTTCTTTGCCTGTGGAAAGAGACTATGAGGAGTGTCTGGTCAGAAATAAGTGAGGAACCCCCTGGTAATACCTTCTGGAACTGGCTTCCAGGCTTCAGAGGCAGTTAAATTTAATATATGCTTATCCTTTCCACAATGCAACTTTCCCCATCGTGATTTTGATATGTCGTGGGTCAGCACACAAAATTAAAAGGGAATTTGGGGAGAGTTTGTGAAAACTGCAGCTGACGGGTGAAGGCCAGCAGATGACACAGAACCTATGACCAAAAACTTAACCCAAATTTTGTAATAAGATACTATAAATAACCCCATAAAAGAAAAAGAAAAAAAATTCAGACTTCCTCTCTGGTACAAAGGGAGAATCAAAAAAATTTTACACAGGGGAGCATGGATGTGGAAGGGATAACTGTATCCCCTTCAGTGAACAACAGTGATCCATTCTCCTGGCGGCTGCTAGACTGCAATCCAGAGAACCCTGAAGAGCTAACTCTTGAATCTCTCTGCCATAACTTTAAATAAAACCACCTCTGGTTCTCCTAACCTATAAATCAATTGCTTCAGTATATATCAAAGCTCTCTCTGATAGCACCTTTGTCTCCCTCTTTTATACGAGTCTTCCTCTCCTTTATGATTAACTTCTGCTGACCCAGACCACAGACTGAGACTAAATAAACCTGATGATTGATTGTCTTAGTCTCCCCAGGTGAACAGATTAGGAAGATGATTAGTAGGTATGACTGGAGTAAAGAGTTCTATCCCAAGGAGAAAGCACTAGATCAGAGGCAGGGAACCTGTGGCCTTCTAGGTCTTTGGGTGCAGCCTTTTGACTTAAGTTGCAGTTTTATACAACAAATCCCTTTCATTAAAGGGATTTGTTCTGTGAAGTTTGGATTCAATCAAAGAGCTGCTCTTGAGGACCTAGAGGGCCACATGTAGGCCAAGGCCTAAGGTTCCCTACCTCTGCACTAGAACTTTGTACAGTATTGTTATTTAGGGCCACATCTTCATAAATGGTTTGAAGCAAATCCAGAACTATGCCTTCTTTTGTTCTCCAAATCGTATGCCTCGCTTTCTTTGGCATTATATAATAATAATAACAATGTACTGTTCTTCCCATGGGAACATGTGGTTTCGGAATCAAAGGATCCAGGTTCAGATCTTGGCTCAGGCCCCCATACTATGGAACTACCTCAGTTTTTTCATCTGTAAAATGTTGTTCGACTCAACAGCCTATAAGGTCCCTTTCAGCTCTAAATCTCTGATTTCTCCTACGTAGGCGATCAACTGCCAGAAGACAACCAACAGTGAGGAGAAAAGAGAGATCCTCCCCTCCCTAGTGAGAGCAAAGGGGCAGAAGATGCTTCTGAGCTGCCTGCCCAGCACAGCTGCATCTCATCAAGAGAAAGACAGGGGGCTTGGCTAAGGCAACTCCTCTGACGTAACTGGATATCTTGGCTGCCAAAGCTGGGGTCTGTCTCATTGTTTTGACATCTCTGCTCTCAGATGCTGCCGCTCCTCCCACTCCTCACCTATCTCATCATATTCTGCTTACGGATCTGTCCTCTGTCCCAAATATCTTGATCTACCCCTTCTCTTGGTTTAAGCTTTATGGGCCAGCCCTCCTTGGCTCAAACATTCTGAGCTTCACAACTTTTCCCTTGAGACAAGGTAGGAGTTAAGTGCTGTCTTCTCCCATCCATTCCCAAGGTTGCCCAATCTTTCTTAATATCTAGGCTAAGAGAAGCTGGTTGAATGTGACTATGCCTGGCCTGAATGGGAATGACAGGAGCCTGTTAACAGCTGTCCAAAATGATGGTGGGAAAAGAACCCAAACATTTTTGTATTTTCCCCTTGTGGCAAGAACAAATGAGGGAAGAAAAAAAAGACTTTCTCCCTCATGCCAATGAAGATTCTGGCCCGTGCTTTCTGCCCTAACTCCAGTTGGCTGCCTGCAGGGACCCCCAGACAACTTCCTCAGTGGAATGGAATTGTCTAAGCCCTTCCCCTAAGTAACTATTGCCATGGAGCCTGATGATTTAATCAAATCTTCAGACTGCCTGGGCGACAACTGGCTGGGGTTAGGGATGCAATCTGTGATCATGGAATGAAGCCAAATGAATTGAGGTTGAACCCATAACCCTTGCCTCATTAGCAGGATGCTCTAAACCAACTGTGCTGACTAACCAGGCACATATAGTAAGACTGGCAAAATGGCAGGATTATCTAGTAGAGCAATTCTCACAACCATGCTTTGTCTTAATAAAGATATTCCATAAGAATGTCATAAACTGTATCAACACATGGATGAAGCGTACCGTTTGAAAGAACCAAATGGGAGCTACAAAACCCTCCAATAAGGCTATCAGAACTCAGCTTTTCCATGCTATGTGGCTCATTTTGTTGTAAATCTGTATTTATTGATTGATATCTTTCCAACAAGAAATAAGTCGAGGAGAGAGACAGACAGATAAAATCGTCAGGCTCTATTGTAATAGTTATTTAGGGGAAGGGCACATACACAGAGAGAGAGAGAGAGAGGTGAGAGAGAGAGTGAATGAGAGAGACACAGAGAGAGGGAAAGAGAGAGAGGGAGAGAGAAAGAGAGAGAAATAGAGGGAGACAGCAGAGAGCTAGATAGAAACAGAAAGAGACAATGAGAAACAGAAAGATAGCAATAGACAAGAGAAGGCTGTGTGTGTGTGTGTGTGTGTGTGTGTGTGTGTGTGTGTGTGTGTGTGTGTGTGTAGGTGGGAGATACAAATTGGACCGGTGTTTTTTCTGGTCTAGGGAACCTAGAGGTGAGTTAACTCTGTCTACATCAAGGCATCATCTCTGTAACTTATATTCTTCTACAGTATTCTAGAGTACTGGTAGATTAAGTGACTGCCTAAAAACCCACAGAGAAGATGTGTCAGAGGTCGAACTCAAACCCAGGTTTTCCTGGCTTCAAAGTTAACTTTCTCTCAATTACATCAATTCCACCTTTTTCTCTGTTTCTTTCGATGTGTATGTAAGTGTATTATACACAGGTAGATGTACCATATATAGTATCACTTGAAAAACTAGCAACAAAGAAAGAACATTGAATAAAAGCCAAGACTGAAGCAAATGAAAACACTCCGAATCAATCTCTTAGTAGAAAAGTTAGGTTTAAGGAGAAGGACCAGCTCAGCTTGAAAAGTGGAAATGTTGAGAACTTTTGAGGGCTAGAGGAAGGGAGATGAAGGAGCTCAAAGTGTAGAGTCACAATCTTCTCAGTAAAGTAGGAAACCACTGATGGAAGAAGAAAGGTGGAAACTTGAGAAGAGAAAAGGCTTGGAGCAGCTGCTGTGAGAATGAATCAGAAATGATCCAAAGGATCCTCGTATCTATGAAGACAGAAATGAAGTAAGATTATATGAATTTGTAATGATTTTTTTGTTTGTTTGTGAACCGTTTTGTTATTGTGGTGGTGGTGGTGGTAGTGGTGGTTGGGGGGAGGGGAAGATGTGTTGATGTCTCTTTCACATTGTCTCACTCCCTAATGACTATCCCCAACCTCACTGACATCCTCTCTTAAAACAAAAAAAGTATGGCCAGGCAAAATTAATCAATGCCCTATCGGACAAAGTATGGCTCATTTATCACATATCGTTCACCACCTCTCTGTCAAGAGGCAGGAGCATGTTTCACCATAATTCTTGATTATTCAATGCATTGATCAAACTTTCGAGAAGTGTCTTGCTCAGCAGTTTTCAAGTAGAAAAAGAGATGATGAACTGGGAATAATTCAGAGTTAAAGAGAATCAGGGAAAAGGAATGGGGCAGGAGGTTAAAGGGTGGAGAACATCATCTTGTTGGACAGGTTACTGTAGGGCTGACACTGAAAAGAGGAAAGTGCGATCAGAATAGGAATGACAGACTATCATTCCTGTTAGACTGCATGAACATGGAGAAATGAGAGATTACAGTGGAAATGAGCAGGTTTAGGAGGAAAATTGTGGAGGTACAAGGGATTATGAACATGGAGGGGGTTTTCAGAGCTTGAGATCCTCCAAGTGGAAGAGTTTAGGGTGATGCCAAGGACTAAAGGCATAAACCTTTCTGTAAATGACAGATTGAGCGGAGAGAGAAGTCATGGGAGTTGAGAAAGTTGATGAATAAGGAAGCCAATTTGTTTGAAGGGTCACCAACTCATTATTCAAATACTCAAACAGAGTTGTAATCAATTTCAAAGCTGAATCTAACAAGAGAGTTGCAGCCTAACCATGCCTGCCTGTGTAACTCCATTCCTCCCACAAGTTTACCACAAGGAGTCCACTCCAACTGAGGACTTCCTTGCTTTCTCCCAACATAGAGGACACCAGTGAAGCATTCAAGCCCATGATCAGGCCATCTTATCTTATATTTTTTTTTGTTTAATTACCAATATGAATATTTAATTCAGCAACAATAAGGGCAAAGAGTGAGGTGGAGAGGAAGACAGTGACCCTGGTACTGGACTTGTTTGAGAAAATAGGGAGAGTGACATAAAGATTGATAAATGACACAAGAAGTGATCAAGCCAAAAGAGATAATCAGGAGATAACTTCAAAGAAGGAAAGTTAACTGAGGGATAGACACACAGGGAGGGTCTAGAGGCAGCATGAGCAGGGAGCAAAAAAGATATTTCTGCTACTGTCCCCATGTGGTACGGTAGGAAGAAAGAAGATGGAAAAAGTGTTGAGAGAAAGATATCTAGGGGATCTGGGGCATTTTAAGTGGATAGGTCATGGTTCCAGAGGTCACAGTGGAATGGGAAAAGGTTAAGTTCATCAGGTTAGGGATGAGAAAATAGGAGTAAAGAGCAAAGGAAAGGGCTTTTCTCCTATAATAATAGCTAACTTTATATAAGATTTTATATGCATTTATATTCTGTGTGTATATATATCCTTTGTCCCAAAGCTCACAGATATGGGATCTTCTCATGTTTGGAGATCAATATCCCATAACTGCATGGGGGATGGAGTTGTTGAAAGTGAGGAAGAGAGCTCTTCAGTCTTCTTTGATTTATCTTCAAACTTTGAGTCTTGTCTGAACTTTCTTTGACTCACTGAGTCTCCTCAGGTATTGGGACCTTCTGGCTTCCAGCCTTGAGAAAGACAATGGAAGGTATTAACCTCACTTTAGGTTTCTGAAGGAAAAGAATGAGAAAAAGTCAACGTGAGAAGAACTGGAAATCTCTATCACGTCCTTCTCCTCAGCTTATTACATTAGATACTTTGAGGAACTTCCCCTTGGGTAATGTCTAGCGCTCTTTCTCTTTCTCTCTCTCTTTCTCTCTCTCTCTCTCTCTCTCTCTCTCTCTCTCTCTCTCTCTCTCTCTGTCTGTCTCTCTGTCTGTCTCTGTCTCTGTCTCTGTCTCTGTCTCTGTCTCTCTCTCTCTCTCTCTCTCTCTCTCTCTCTCTGTTTCTCTGTCTCTGTCTGTCCTCTACCTTTTCCCTGTTCTTCTACTACATCCATTTTTCATCTTGGAAATAGAGGAAAGGGGGAGGAGTGAGGGAAAGTGTATTTCCCCCTCTCCCATCCTAGGCTGCCAAAACCCTATCCTGGGTAGCAGGTGAGCAGATTCCAACATGGACACTTTCCCCTCCACCACTCCAGCTTCGCAGAACCCAGAGAGCCCAGAAGAACAAGTACCCAGTGTGTCTTTCTTTTTCAACATTCCTGTCAATGTTCCTGTTCCCTCCCTGCCCCCACCATCTTTTAATACTCAGCACCATCTCTGATAGACATTTAGCCCCCATCACCACCTCTATGAGGCATAACCTCGTAGGACCTCTATTCTGTTCAGGTCCTCAGACCCATCTTCTCTTCCCAGTGGGGGAGGAGGCAGCTGTACCACCCCACTCTTAGAAGATATGACCACTTACTCCACTTCGATAAGCAGGGAGTCACAAACTATAATCCTATGGCAAACTGGAGGCCTTCCCATCCACCCTGTCACTGAATCCTAGGCCCTCCAGCTCTTGCTGCTATACTCACTACAGCCCTGGGCATTGTCATAGGACCTACCAATATACCTTCGGTAAAATTTCCAGATCCTTCCTTCCACTCTGTTTTGAGTTCCAGACATTTTCTGCGTCTTCCCATTAGAATGTGAACCCCTTGAGAGAAGGGACTTCCTCCTTTTTTTCATTTATATTCCCCAGCACTTAATACAGGACTCAAAAATAAGCCCTCAAAAATAAGACCTTTTTTTCATTCATTCACTTCAACCTACAACTTGCAAATCTGCTTTGACGCCCCTCACTTTCCAAGACCAGAGCAACAGTGCAAATGTTGGAAGTAAATAGCATATAGTAAATGCCCACCTAGGGCTAGGAGATATACAGCTTACATAGAGAAGCATTTCTCTTGGCACAAAGGGATGTGCTTTCCAAAAGAAAGGCAAAGCATTAATAAACATGACTGTATGTGAGTCTAAGAGCTCTGTCAGAAAAGAACCTAACTCAGAAAGGAAATGGTCCAGAGGATTGCGTGTCATACTCTAATGTCAAGCTCATGAGTTTTGAATTCATTGGAGTGGGGCTGAAGAGGACAGAGTCTTTAGCAGGTCAACATGAACGGTCCTGCATTGTGACCAAGTCTTCCCATGATGAATGATGGGGACATTGGCAAAGATTACCGAATCAGCAGCCCATGAGGTGTAGGAATACCTTAGCCTGGCAATATTTTTAAGGTCATTATGGAAGCTGACTAATGAGATGGAACCTGCTGAGCCAAAGAAATTTGGGCTACAGAGGAACATTTAGACCCTTTCTGGTCCTCTGATATATAATTTCAACCCACTGAACAGCAAAAATCATGAAGTTTATGTTCCCTCTCCTGAAGTGGAAAGCTCAAGATGTAGAGGCTGAAAGAGAACAAGACTTTGTGATTCTGAGGACAAGAGTTCAGAAACTAATCAAAGGTTCCAAAGATGGAAATACTTAACTAATGCAAAGACTGCATTTCCTACTTACTGTTTGGTCATTTCAGTTGTATCCAACTTTCATGACCCCATTTGGGGTTTTCATGGCAAAGATCCTAGAGTGATTTGCCATTTCTTTCTCCAGCTCATTTTACAGATGAAGAAACAGAAGCAAGCAGGATTAAGTGACTTGGCCAAGGTCACACAGCTAGTGTCTGAGGCCTGATTTGAACTCTAGAAGATGAGTATTCCTGACTCTATGCCCTGCACTCTGTATACTATCATGCCACCACACTGGCCCAAGTTTCCCACTGATAATCTAGAGAAAAAGCATCAATAGAAGGACCAGAACGAAGAATCATTGAGTCCTACTGGCCAAAGAAAAGAACCATGGAGAGGGAGAAATAGCAGGAACATGGACTAGGCTGAAGGACAAAGCAGGAGAGGAACCCATTTCCCTCACCACCAATTTTCCTTTCACCCAGTGAACTTGTATTTCTCTCTTTTGAGCTGAAAAAGGCAGACCTCAGAGCAAGTATTAGCCATATGAGATCTCACCTCCTGGTCCTGAAAAGGGAGATAAATTATTCCATCCCCAAATTAAGACTAAGGAAGACATGAGAAAATTTTTCTCCTTCCAAGATTGATTAGTCAAGCCTTCATCTGTAATCTTCCTTGACAGACATTATTTAACAAATAAAAATATTTAATTTACATAGCACTATGCTTTGGTAGTGGGAGGAGGGAGAAAGCTGTTCTGAAAACATCTGACTTTTTATAGGTCATTTCTATTTTTCTAACCAATCAAATTGTGTTGTTCCCTGGGGGTGTTAATCAATTATCAGTCTGTTCATTTTTTGTTATTTGAAGACTGTGCCCAATGAAACCAAAAATATAATAAACTGAAAGGCTTTATAATTGGAATGAACATTCCTTCCTTTCTGTCATGCCTGGACATAGGAAATTAAATTTTGTATGTTAACTAAATTGTCAATAATGCATTTCATAAAGGTCATAATGTCTGGACTTTAGCAAAATGATTTTTTATTTAACTATTAAGATTTTTTTTCCTTGTTGTCAAAAGAAATGCCAGTAGAATTACTTTTTTATTTCATTCTGTAACTTTAGTCTATTTTATTGTTTCTTATTCAACATCTGCTCAGGATATGCTATGCAACCTCCAAATTTTATTGGTGATAGAGCCTGTTAGGCTAGACTGGATTTCTCACACCTTCCAGCTAGAACCAATGTGCTAGTTTCAATTTAAGAGGGCCCCACATGTTTGGAGTTCTACCCTTGATTCTCTCCGGTGTCAGAAACCAAATCGAGTATTTCTGCAAGTAGGACTGATATGGATGAAAACTAGACTTAGTCAAGAGCACCTGCATACAAATCCCAGTTCTGAAAAATGATAGCAAATAGAATAATAAATAAACACAATAAAGTAAAATTGTGAATAAATAAAATAATAAATAAAAACAAAAACAGTAATAATAATGGTGATAGTGATAGTAATAGGTGGGTAAGTGCCATAGTGGACAAAGTGCTGGCCTTGGAGTCAGGATGGCCTGAGTTCAGATCCTGCCTCAAACACTTACTATGGGCAAATCAATTAATTTCATTTCTGAATATTGTCCAAAATAGACTAAAATGTGATTAGGAAACGTTTAACAAAATAGATAAAAATACAATAGACAACAGGTAATATTACATATTAAAACTGTCAATATGCAAGCCTACAGGGATCCTCCTTTACAAGTTAGTGTCAGTCTGAGGTCCTAGACTGGATGATATCCAAGGTCCTGTCCAAATCTAAATTCATGATTTCCCATCGCTGGAGGTTTTTGTTTTTTTTTTTTTTTTTAGAGAAATTAGATAAGCTTTATGAGATATTGCAGATGGGCTTCTAGCACAGACATAGATTAGACTAGTCGACCTTCCAAGTCCAAAATTCTATTACTCTGTTTATTTTGTTTACATGAATCCCAGAATGGAATTTTGAAGGTAGTCTATGCCTACGGAAAGTTCTGAGCTCTAGGCATCACCAGAAATGGATTTTGATGAACTTTCTCAGCTGCATTCAAGATACCTTTGCCTGCCTTTGTATTTGATCAGAGAGGGAAATATAAACATAGATACAAGTGTATATACACACACATACACATACATATACACACAAAAGCACTTTTCATTTTCAGTGCTTGTGTCAGAGATGTCCATGGCTGAAAGGGCCTACCTTCATTTCCAAGGAATTTTCTTTTGGTTCAAGCTCTTACTTAGAAAACCTAGAAAAGAAAAAAATAAATCTTTTAACTGAATAGTCCAGTATCCTGGCACCAATCCCATACCTGCAAGCATGCAGGCCATAAGACATCAGCAGGAAGTTTGATTAATAGTGAAAGGAGAATCAAATAGCATTGTACCTTTTCCAAGTGAATAATAATGTCTCCATTTCCCATAAAGTCCCACACCAAGCACTTCCCGGTGTCGCTTGTTGGTCCCCACCACAGCAGATCAACTGTTTTTGTCTCTCCAGTGGCCAAGTCTGCAAGTCTTTGCTTTCCTTAGCTGGTGTGCTCTCTGGGTAACATTTTCTAACAGATCTCTGGCATCCTTTAAGGATATACTATTTTCTCTGGTTATTTATTTACTCTTGATGGCAGCCAGAGTGAACGTAGGCAGGGGTTTTATCTGTACCCAGAAGAATGAATGACTTAGCAACACAGTTCTATGCCAGGCAGATCAAATGAGACAATCTATGGAAAGCAGCTTGCCAATCTCAAAATATTATATTATTATTAGCTATTATTAGATTATATATTATATAAAATATAAATATATTTGTATATTATATATATTATAAAATATTTTATGATGTTAAAATAAAAATAAATATGATAAATAATATAACATAATAAAATGAATAGATATAATATACTATTAACTGCTATTATTATCATTTACTATCAAATGAAAGTTTCTAGTATAGTTACACTACATATTCAGGAATGATCAAAAATCCTTCCTACTTCTGGTGAATAGAATGGTGTCCCTTGGTCAAGGTAATACTAA
This sequence comes from Notamacropus eugenii, assembly GCF_028372415.1. Taxonomy (NCBI): domain Eukaryota; kingdom Metazoa; phylum Chordata; class Mammalia; order Diprotodontia; family Macropodidae; genus Notamacropus; species Notamacropus eugenii. The sequence goes on from NC_092877.1 coordinate 300,646,278, forward strand.
CCTACTCATCTAGAGTAGATTGAGAAAGCATCCTGTTCTTTCTCATTTTACTCTCCTTAGCACATGGACAGGAATATTCTAATCACAGGAGCCTGTCAATGACCAGTCCCAGTGAATGCGACGTATTCAGCTGTTCTAAAGACATGCAAGCCCTCAGGCCATTATCATTCTCCTAAGTTAGTTTAGAAAGATGGAAGTTGGAGAATATAGATTCCAGCTATATATTCCGGTAAAGTTTTTGTTTTAGAGCTGGGAGGGACCTTAGAGATCAGTTGGTTCAAACTCCTCATTTTATAGATGAAGAAAACAAGAACCAGAGAGATTAAGTGATTTGTTCAAAATCATGGCAGGGTCAAGTTTTAAGACCAAAGTCAATTCTGGAGTACTTCTTGGAAAGGATGTGGATCAGCTGGAAAGGACTGAGAGGAGGCAATCAGGATGGCAAATTGAAAGTCTTTGAATTTATGCCAGATGTACATCATTTGAAAATAATAGGTAATGCTTTAAGGTTTGTAAGACATACTATAAAAATATTATTTTATTTGATTGTCTGAGAGGTAGGTACTATTAGTATTCCTGTTTTATAGATGAGGAAACAGAGGCAGAAAGAAATTAAGTGACTTACCCAGAAGCAGAGAGCTAGTAAGTGTTTAAGGCTGGATTTGAACTCAAGTCTTCCTGACTCCATGTCCAGAGCTCTATCAATGGGGCCATATAGCTGAAGGAACTGAGAAATGTTTAACCTGGAGAAGAGAAGACTCAAGAAAATCATGGTAGCTTTCTTCAAGTATTTGGAAGATTGTGAGACGAAAAAAGGAAGAAGAGTTGTCATGTTTAGCCCCAGATGGTGAAACCAGACTCAATGGATGGAAATAACAAAGACTCCAATGAAGACAGGATGTCAGGAAGAACTTCCTAACAGAGCTGACCCAAAGTGGATGGGATTTCTTCAGGAGATAGATTCCCCCTTTATTGGATGTCTTCAAGAAAACACTGGATGATCACTTACTATGCCATTGAGGGTAGATTGGACTATTTGATTATTGAGATTCCTTCCAAATCTAAAATCTGGTGATAATCTGAATTCAGGTCACCTAAGTCCAACTCCAGCTCTGTCTTCATGGTTCCATGTTCTTTCTTTTTTCCTTGTGTAATAGGACTAGCATTCTAATCCACACATGCTCTAATATTTCTCTATGACACTTCCATTACCATCATTACAATTGTTCTGGAGGCAGGCTCCTAGTCTCTCCACATTAGTGTATGCCATCAGAGAGGCTCCGTGCCTGAGCTAATCCCCATCATGTTTGATATCATTAACCAATGGTTACAAGGGTAGCTACGACTTGACATTTTGCTGGAAGAACAAATCCCCAAATTCCTAAGAGCTAAAAAATAAAGACTCAAAATTGGCTGGACTATATAATAAAGGAAAATCATTATCAAGGGAGAGGCAGGGATGTGATGACACATTTCTAACTTTTATGGAAGCTGATGTCATATAAGACCACCAAAGTTGTCCCATAAAATCTTCCTTGGTATTTGGGATTCTTACTGGCTCAGTTAGAATAGCATTTCTTTAAGAGTTTTACTTTGATGAATGTGGTAAACTTCATAAAATAAATAAAAGTTAGGTTAAATGGAATTGAATTTTCTCTTCTAATCATAATTACAAGTTTCTTACTAATTGAGTCAAATGCCTCTCACAAGTGGAAGGACAAAGATGTTGGGAATCAAGAGGCCGCTGAACTCCTAAAGTTTTATATTGGGCAGTCATTGCTTTTTTTGATCATTCTTTACTCATCATGGATAGTATCCCCCAAGTGAACTACCAGTTACAGGAAATCTTCCTTCTTCTCAAGAAACATATGACACAGACAGAATACTAGGGGTGCGGATTATCGGTTTGCAGTGATTTGTTTGCAAATTTAAATAAAGCTAGATTTACTTGCAAAAGCCATCTGTATGCAAAATCATCAGTCATTACTGTAAATAACTTTTTTCTCCATCAAATTAAATTACTGGAAGATTGGGAGGGAATATGGATTCAATCAGCAATTCTTAGCTAGTATTTTTTTTTCTCCTGCTTGAGCTCTAAAAGCAGATGAGGTGTTTTAATTACTAGATTTTACATGTGGAAGGAATAAGTCTAAAGGAAATAGCACAGCGTTCTTTCCAAGTTTGAATTACAAATTATTCTAGGACCCCGGAGAGAAACAACACAGAAAAGAAAATTTCAGAAGATTTTTTGTCAAGTCAGTTTTTCAATCAGTCTTGAAAGCTACTTTAAGGACCCAATTTCTTCCTTATGTTCTATTTGCCAAATGGAAAGAAAATATTTAATCAACTATAGTTGGTATCATTCTCCCAGGCTGTTCCTATAATAAGCTTAGGTATCTATCTAGAAATAATACATATTAATGTTAAGTTTGCAAGAAAAAGAAAAGGAACACGGGAAGGTGGAGTATTCCCCAAAATTTGTCTGAGATATATTTACACTGGTAAGTGTAATGGGAGTTCCAGAATAAAAAGGCCTTTTGCAAACTCTTAGGAATTTTGCTATATGACAATAAATCATTAAAGATTTAATGTTTGCTTTTAAGCCCTTTCTCTTCTTCTTGCCCTTCTCAGCCAAGGGCAGAAAAGAAGTTTTTTTGGCTGTTGCAATTTTCCAATAGTCTTCTGCTTGGAATTTTCTTCCTTACTCTGATTCTGATTTCAATGTAAACTTCCTAACTTGGCACCTGAGCAGGCCTCCAGGCATTTAAGTAGCAAAGAGGAAGGTCCCAGACATCTCTGTATTTCTTACAGTCACGAAGTCTGCCTGGAGGTAATATGCCTTCCCAGAGCACCTATAAACTTGAATCTCAATCTCTCTCTCTCTCTCTCTCTCTCTCTCTCTCTCTCTCTCTCTCTCTCTCTCTCTCTCTCTCTCTCTTCTTTCACTCCCTGTCTCTGTCTCTCTCTCTCTCCCTGTCCCTTTTTCTCTGTCTGTCTGTCTCTCTCTCTCTCTCTGTCCTTTTCTCTCTCTCTCTCCCTAAAGGATCCCTCCCTTTGGCATCTACAGAAAGAATTTTTTCCTCTGGTGCAATGCAGTTTCCATGTCAATGAATGCCAAGAGCATTCTGCAGAGAAACAGCAGTAAGAGGAAACCAGTGGCCAAGTTCCTGTATCATTTTTTTTACTAATTGACCTTGTCAAGTTAATTACTGCTGTAAGACACTGACTGTCTTTGGCAGGTTAGATGGAAAACTTACTGGTTCTGGTGAAAATGTATTAAGAAAAGTTTGCAGTATCCAGTGATAAGATGCCTTGAGCAATTTTCAAAGGCAAATGCTTCTCATTCAGAAAGCTGGAATTCGAAGCTAGCTAGCTTTAAACTCCAAAGAGTAGTTTATACTTTGGAAATTCTTCCTTTTTTTCAAAAACTCAAAGTGCTTCCATTCTTCCTCATACATTTTTGCAAAATCTCACAGGGAGACATGCTTTTAAAGGAGAGTCAGGAACTCAGGTGAATTTAACACATCTCTAAAATTCTTTAGTGCAAGACCCTAGGCAAAAATGTTGCCAAATTTATGCCCAACTTCCCCAAAACAAAAACCAAACAACCCATAACATGAGCTATTCAGGTGCAATAGGTTTGTAAGGCTATGGAGTTTTGTGTAACATACAGGTAAGTAACAACTATAACAGATAAACATTCAACTGAGTTCTTGATTCTCCTTTATAATAATCAATGCTATTTGTTCAACTGAACAAGTATTATTATATCTTACATTAGAAGAAGAGAGTCCCCTTTAGAGCCAGGAAGACTTGGATTCAAGTTAGGCCTCTGACACATACTAACTGAATGTTGTTGTGTTAGTCCTTCGTTCTCAAGCAAGACCATGCCATCAGAGAAAGAATGATGACTTGCACTTGACTTTGTTTTGAGAGAGGGAGGGCTATGCAGGTCACCAGCCTCACTTCTGCTCCAGAGCCATCTGAATCCGGTGACCAGATATTCATCAGGATGACTGGAGATGACCCACGATGCACTGGGAGACCTTGTCCCCTTTAGACCAAAGTCTATTTAGGTATCACTTAGGGTGAGATAATACCCATTCATTGAATAGACCTGCCTGTTTAAGAAGGAGTTGGCCCCTTTAATGAAGCAAAGAAAAATAAAGACATCAGGCTGAGAGGGAAACAGAAACAGTTACTATTGATAATCACTCTGAAGCCAGGAGGGTCCAGAAGAGAGCTTTTAGGCAGGGGCCTACCGTTGTCCAATGTGTGAGCTTCAGAGCAAGCCTCTTAATCTCCCAGTGCCCCCAAGCAAATTCCAGACTCTGAATTTAAGAAATAAGAACTGATTTCCATTGGTGAACCAATGAAATCACAGACCTAGTAAATTTTTTTTAAATATTTAAGACCAGTATGGACTTGAATGCTCCCTGACCTCAAAGAACTTACTAAGTTCTTTGGAAGTGGATAGACACAATAAACTATATTCAACAAATATTTATTAAATAATCTGCTATGTGCAAGGCAATTTGTCCCCAAGGAGCTTACTGAGCAGATACAACATGTATACAGATAAGTATATATAAAGTAATTTTAAGAAGGTAAGAGGATTAGCAACTGAGGGGTATCCAGAAGGACCTTCTGTAAGAGGTGGCATCTGAAAGACGTCTTGAAGGAAGTAAGGAATTCAAGTGAGATCAAACTCCATAAATATATGGGAAAACTAATATTAACAGATCAAGTGATTTGTTCTGATTGACATAGACTTTAACTCTTCTCCCCAGCTATAAACAATATCAGAACTGGAATTTGGACCTTGTCTTAAATCTCATTTCTAGCACCAATAGCAAAGGAGGTAAACTCTTAAGGGCAAGGACTATTTCACCTTCTGTCTTTGAATTCTTAAAGCCTAATACAGTGCCTTAAATACAACAGGTGCTTAATGTTTATTAAATTTCCATACACATAGAAGACCCACAATAAAAACCTAGTCCATATAGGTCTAGCATTTTTTGCCCAAGTGTTTTTGCTCACATCATTCCCTATACCTGAAATATCCCTCTGTGTCCTTCTGTTGGCATCTTGCTCATTCTTCAAAGCTCAACTCAAATTCTACCTTCTCCTTGAAGACTTCCTTGTTACAATTAGTAAGGAACTCCCTCCCTCATATATTCCTTTTTACCAACTGGAGATACTCATATTATTTTTGATTACAACACAACAACAAACTGATTGCAAATACAATAGTTTTATGTGTGTGTATATACACACACATATCTATCTCACAGTTCCCTACTAGACTATAAGTTCCATGAGGGTAGACACAGCAATTTACTTAATCTTTAGTCTTTGTATCTCCCTTTGCACCCAGCATAGTCCTCTCCATATAAAAATTATGCTAATAATTTACAAACGTTTGAGTTTAACCAAAAACTCAGAAGTCTACATCAAAATAATAGTAATGCCAAAATGATGGAAGAATAAGGGTAGAATCACAATAGATTAGTCTTTGGTGTCCTTGAACTAATTGAACACAGTGCCCCATGCCTCACTACCCATAGCAACCCCATCTTTTGACATCTTAAAATTAAGGACTTTGAACACCTTGATCTTGACAATTACATCATTCCCAATAGTCATATGATGCAGATGCCTTGGTCAAGACACCATTTAATATTTACTGGATTCTGGAGTCAAAAACATTTCCCTGACCTTTAAATGGTGGGTGATCATGTAAACAAACCAAGACTGATTGATCTATAGGCTTTATGTGAAGCTGGTCAAAGTCTAGAGTAAAGAAATGGTTCTGTGGAATGTTCTCTGTGGGTTGTTTGTTAGCTTACGAGAAAGGGCAGCCAGCACCCCTGTCAATGTGAATGAGCATTCTCATTTTATCATAATATTACATTCTTTCCAGATTAATCTAAATATCTCCTTTAGTTTTTCTCCCACCCCAATACTGCTACTAATAAATCCTTTGAGAATGAGTTCTACTCATTCAAAAATCTACTGTATTATAATTGTGTGCCCCCATATATTGGCAATAACTTAATAAAACATACAAAATAGTGTAGACTGGTATGATAAAGCTAGATAGAATCATTCTCACTAAACAGAACTGGAATGTCCAACAGGATCATTAGGCATATGCCTAGGACCACCTAAGGTTAGTGGAAGCAAAGGACTCTCAGTCTCTCCTACTTCATAACAGAACTGTCCCTTTTATTCCCTAACTGGTTCTGAAATGGAAGAATGGGAAACTGTGAAGTCACTCTTGTTCTCTGCCTATGCTGTGGACTTTCTTGAGGGGAGGGATGGACAGGGGCGCTGATCAATTAGGATAAATGGTATGAGATTGGGATTCTAGCATGGATCTTATCATAGTGTCAAATAACTAGAAATTAAGGGCATGCCCATGAATTGGAGAAGGGCAGGACTCATTGTGGTGTATGAACAGAAAGCAATACTATGGTGCCATAAGAAATGACAAAAAGGATGGTCTCATAGAAACTTTGGAAGACTTTTATGGACTGATATAGAATAATAAAGACGTAAAGAAAACCAAGTGAAAAACTTAAGAACTTTGATTCAATTAATGACCATGATTCTAGGGGAATGATGATGAAGCGTGTTACCCACCTTCTAAAAAATGATGATCTAAAGATACAGAATGAAGTAGACATTTTTACACCTGGCCAATGAAGGAATTTGTTGCGTTTTCTTTTTTTATTTCTCAATTGGTGAGGTAATGGTAGAGTGTTAAAAAGTAAATATTAATTTAAAAAATGTTTTGAAGGTTTCAAGCATAGTCATTCTTCTCAATATATATGCAAAACGCACGAGAGGAATAGGAGAAAAAAATGGCAGAAAATTTCAGAACACACACACACACACACACACACACACACAATTTTCTTTATTCCCCAAGAGACATTTATGACAATTCTGAAGGAACCAGAGGACTCCTTAGTACACAGGGACTTAATCAGTGTTCCATTCAGCAAACATTGATTGATCACCAAAGATGCAAAACATCTGTGAGATGTTGCTATACAAAGAAAGAGTGGTCCTTAGAATGGACTATCTAAAGTCTCCACCTATCAAATGGTCACCTGCTTCCAAGACCAGCTGGGCCAAAACCTAAACTGACTGTGATTGTGAAAGTCCTGTTTCTGGGGATCAAGGAGTGGAGAATCATTCACCTCATTGTATCATTATTGACTTCTTCCAGGATCTTCATGGCCCTAGCAGAGCTGGGTTAAGAGGTGTCCCTCACCAGTACCAAGACTCACAGATGCCTCTTTTCATACACACACACACACACACACACACACACACACACATACACATTAGAACATGTTTGACAGTCATTCTAGTTAATGATACATTCATACTGTAAGTCTCTTTTTCTGATTCCTAGAACACATTCCTATGTCTTCTAGTGCATGTCTCTCTATAGTTCCTAAATTTCAGACCATGAAGCGTGACCAAATGCATCCTCTTTGTTAAATGTGGTGCTGCTATGCTAATATCAGCCCCGGACTTGTAACCCTTGAAACCTCAAGCTGACTTAAGGTCAGCATCTAAAACATCATAAAAAAACAGGAAAGGAACTGATCTGCAAAAACTGTTGCCGAGCATTTCAGAAAGTGCCTCTTGAAAATTCAAGGCATTAACATCATAGCACACCTGATCTTAACAGCCATTGTCCATGCTCCCTGGTTGCCACAGGGGAATGGCTTCTTTTAAGCAGCAGTTTTTATTTCCAGGCACACTAATGTCCCAAAGCAAAGAAATCCGTGCCCTATCTGATAGGGGCAGAGATTTAGACTGTTGCCTCTTGATAAACCTTGTTCCATATTGTCCTTGATCTCATTCTTAAAAAAGAAAAAAAAAACACGACAAACCTGGATTCCCTATAATAATCCTCAATGCATATTTCTTTGGAAGGTAGGAGGCATGAGCTGAAATGAAAATATCCAGTCTAAAAAGAATCTCTCCAATAGCTCACAGCTAAACATTGGGCTGGCAATGAATGCTCGTAACCTGGATACTTGCGTTTATTCAATAGATGGTTATTTGGGGTTTTGCCTGGAGGGAAGTATGGGAAATGATATTGAACTCCTTGCCATTGGAAATGAAGGGGAGAGAAAGCAGGTGAATGTAAACGGAGGCGTCACTCAGTATCTAACCAGGTGGTCCATAGACTGTACTGACTGCTCTTTGATCATGATCCTTTGATGACTGCTCTTAGGGGCCTCAGCCACCTGTGAAGTCATTGACAGAGAACGAATAGATGGAGCAGAGTAGAGGAAATTAATTGTTACTTTAAAAAAAAAAAGGAAAAATGGAATCAAATTCAATAATCACCATGCTGAGTTCCCTCAGGGATTATGAATACTGGCTGGCCATATGGCTTCATTGAGATGCCACTAAGACCATGACAAAAAACCCTTTCCTAACTGTATGAAGAAGGCAGCTGCTTCCTAGAGTCCACTTTAAAACACAGCTAACAATTTCCCAAAGAAGAGGGACAGCTTCATTGGTGTTTTAGGGGGGATTATTTTATGGATTCAAACCATCAGGTTTTGCCCCGAGGCATTTCAGTACCTAAAACATGGGACTTGCCAACAACAGAGGATGTTAGCTTATTCATGAATTTTGTGTTCTGATTATTCTACCAGACTGACAGAGCATAGGACGTAGTGTAAGGATTACCTTATTTAGATGAAGAAATCCATTATTCCAAATATCCTCTTTAAAATGCAGTGTATAAGGATGGAGAGAGTTCTGGAATTGGAGTCAGGAACATCTGGGTTCATATTCTGCCTCATATTCTTTAATAACTGTGTGATCCTGGGGAAATCACTTAAAGTCTCTGTGTTTTAGTTGACTCATCTGTGAAAGGAGGTTGAACAAGATGACCTTTAAAGTTCCTTTCAGTTCCAAATCTATGATCTTGGTATCTATCTATTATTACCCACCTCTGTATATAGGATTGGTCCCCTTATGGATCTCACTGATTTTGATGGGTCTTTGCTTTTATGTGGCTTTTCCCCTATACCAGTAGAGACCACCACTGATTGATATTTTCTCTTCCTGTATGTTGCTTGTCTATGTTTTTCCATAAATACTTCAGAGATCATCTATTCAATATTCTGCAGGGCTTCAGGTTTTTATCAATATTTTTTGAATACCAAGAATACATTTGAGGTGTTTCTAATACTATCTCCTTCTTGTTACATACTAGTTCTCCATATTTTCTGGTCATACATATGCTTTATTCACTTTGAGACTGAGTCTCTCTATCTTACCCAGGCAAAAAGTGCATATCGATGCCAAACTTAGTGCAGATAACTAAGTTTCTTTAGCCCTTTTGTAGCTCAGAACTCTCTAGCTCAAGAGATCCACTAGCCTCGGTGTCCCCAGTAATAGGGTCTACGAGTATATGCAGCCACCACACCTGGCCATAACTGCCATTTCCCTTGATGTCCTTTACAAAACTTCACAAAATCATGGAGTGAAGAGTTAGAAGGAAGCAGTTACAATAACGAGCTACAGAGTCCATGCACACTCTCTTTCCATTGCCTAGATATCATCTGTGATTTTTTTTTCCTTTGGAAGCTGTGATGTTCCATGATTGAAAGTGGGTTTTTTTGCCTTTCTTTGTATCCCCAACACTTAGCACAATGCCTGACACATAGTAGGTACTTAATAAATGCTCGTTGATTTGATGTTTGCAAGCATATAGGATCTCCAGGAGAACAGGCTCACTCAAGGTGTTTTCCACTGGCATGGAGGTGCTCTTTTACAAACCCAGTAAAAAGATGAATTCCCTACAAATGGTGAGGTTTTCCAGATGCCCTTGTTTGTAAGTGACACTATGGAGATATCATCATATCCTTAAGCATTACAGTAATGTTGTATGGGGGAAAGAAAGAACATTGATTTTGGAGTCAGAGAAGCTGACTTCCAATCTATTGTGATGCCTACTACATGTGTGATCTTGATTGAGCAAGTTAATTAACCTCCCTAGCCCTCAGTTTTCTACTCTGTAAAATAAGGGTATTAAATTAGGTCAAGGGTAGGGAACCTTCACGTGTGGCCCTCTAGGTCCCCAAATATGGCCCTTTAACTGAATCCAAATTTCACAGAATAAATCCCCTTAACAAAAGGACTTGTTCTATAGAACTCAGTCAAAAGGCAGCATAGAAGGACCTAGAAGATCACATGTGGCCTTGAGGCTAGAGGTTCCCCACCCCTCGACCAGGTAATCTCTAAGGTTCTTTATAGCTCTAAATCTATGTTCCTCTGACCTCTTCCATGAGATCCATGGCCACTTACAAGATATCAGCCTCTAATTCACATAGGAAAACCCAAGTGGACAAAATAATATATGATGTCCAGATTTTAACATGCAGCCAAAACAACAGCCCATTGAGTTAACTCATCACTGCATGTATCATAGCACTGAAATTATATGAATTAAGAAAGACAGTGATCTGAACAGAAATAAGAGAGTGGGTTGGATGATATTTGGAAATTTGTACAACACTTTCGGTGGTCACAAACTGTTTTCTATTATAAAAGATAATCCTTTTACTATAATAAGCTGTCATACCTGCATTGAGGTAGTTGGTCTGAAAGCATGAGTTACCACAAGAAAGGAGAAAAAAGGTTATATATTCAAGGATATAAGCAGACAAAAGACTCCACCCTTAGGTGTAGCAGGAAGACAGGAAGCCTAAAATTCCAACAAAAGATGCCCTTTCCATTTTCTTAACATTGATCTAGCTACCTTCAAATATCTTCTTTGATTATGAGTGGATTAGAACCTCATGAAATGAGAAACTATACTTCAATGTTTCATTGAATGCTAGAACTAGAAAGGATCTTAAAAACTCCTACAGATTTTTAGCCTAGTCTCTTAAAGATAAGGGAACTAAGACTTCTTTTGGTTACATTATGTCCTGAGACACAGGAATAGAATTCAGATCTCCCAAACCCAATTACAGCATTCTTTCCATTACACTATAAACTTGGCTAAACTTTGTTCATTCCATCCAGCATTCTGTGTGGAGATATTGTCGAAATTTTCCCCCTAGATGTTTCCCTAAGATAGGGGCTAGTTACCTTTAGACTGACTGATTCTGTTCAGTTTGTCTCAACAGTGCCCTGACTAGTGAGTGCTTTACACAGCCCACTATATCTAGCCAGCTTCATCCATGCTTCACTTTTTTCCTGCTATGGAATTATAATCAAATCAGTACTTTCAAGGGTCTGTCAATCTACTTCTCCACTCAACCCATCCCTGTGACTTTTTAAACTAAAACTCCTCTCCCTGGCTCAATTGAAATAGAAAAGGTTTGAGAAGATATGGATTTGGCAGGTAAATATAATGAGTTCCATTTTGGGTGAGTTTGAGATGTTACTGCAACATCCAAGAGGAGAAAGCTAGCAGGCGTTTGGTGACATGGGACTAACATTCTAGAGAGCAATTAAGGCTAGGAGCTACATGAGACGGTCACTAAAAACTGAACAGCTCAGCAAAGAGGAGAGAGAAGAGAAAAGGGCCTGGATAGGATACTGAGAAAGCTGATCATAGGAACAGAAGATAAATTAACACCTGGAAGACTAAATCTGGGAAGTCTTAGAGGTTATGTAATCTAATCCATTCATTTGACAGATAAGTAATTTGCCTACAGTCACACAGGCACTAAATTTCAGAGCCCATATTGGAATTTGGATCTTCTGACTCCAGCACCAGAAGACTTTCTATTGAACCATACTGATGAAACAATCAAGCAATAGGGTCCATGAAGGAATGGCCCAATAGGACAGAGAAGAAGAAAGAGTGAGCAGTATTGCTGAAAGCAAGGGAAGAGACTATGCATAAAGGGGTTGTGGTCAACATAGTTCAATGAAGGCCAAGGAAAGGCCATCATAGATTATTGGCAACTTTGGAGGAAAAGAGAATTTTCAACAGAGTAGTGGTGTTGGAAGTCAGGCAGCAAGGGTTTGAGAACTTTGTGAGAGGTGAAGAAATGGAGGCAATAAATGTACATCTCTCTTTGCCAAGGTCAGGAAGGCTGACTATAGCCAATCTGACCCAATGTATATGGCTCCCATTCATTTCTGCTTGAGTCATAGAGAACTCGCTAAAAATAGTTTATCCAATAGCCAGACTATTTCCTTGCACTTATCCTTATGGCAATTTGTGACTGGAATTACTTAAAGATCATGCCTAATTATAGGAGCCATGATTCTAACCATCTAATTCCTGAGGAGGGAGGGTTAGAAGCTACTCTAACTACTTAGTAATAAGGGACACGCTCTCCATAGTAGTTCAATTGTCAAATAAAAAAACGTGCAAGGAAATTTATACTTTTCACTGTTGATAGGTGTCCATTGTTTGAGAATTTATCTTGCAATTATGGTTCCCCACATCAAATGTACTTGGAGGAAACAGTGATTACTCATAGTGAAATTATAAGACATTTGATGTTTAAGAAGCCATAATTAGTAGAAGGGAAAGAAAGGAAGCAATATTATAAAAAAAATAGCATTAAAAGACTTACATTTAGGGTTTAGTATCTCACATGATCTTTGATGTTTTATTTTGGTAATCTGCCACACCATTTAAAGAATATTCTTCCCTGAGAGACTGGCAAGTTAAAGCTCTAAACTGGATGGTCTGATTTGGCTTTTCCTTGTCTTTCTCCTGGAATGCAGCCAGAGATCCTCCTTTCTCAGGAAAGGGCAATCCCTCTGAATAGTTAAAAGCTGGAAACCTGCCACATATGACTGTCGCATTAATTTAATTTTACCGGCAACAATAAAGGGGGTCAATGCCTAGGATCCAGACACAGTGATGGGCACACTAAAATGATTATTTTTTCTGTTTTTCTTTCCTCCAGCCCTCCTTCCTAGTCTTAAACATTAAATGATGAAGTCCAGGAGCTATCCACACCAAGGCAGTAGCCACCTATTATACCAGAGATGCCAGTGACAAATACATTCCCAAATGTTTCATAGACAGTAGATGTACAGACTTCACTATCATGCCTAAGAAAGAATCATAAAAGCATAGATTCATAAATTTAGATCTAGAAGAGAACCATATAGGTCATCAAATCCAGCCTCATCTTTTTGCAGATAAGGAAATGGAGTTACAGAGAAATAAAATGACTTACCTAGGGTCACACAGCTAATCTGTCTTATTTGAACCTAAATCTTGATTCCAAGGCCAGTGCCCTCTCTGCTACACTAAATCAGTGGTTGAACTTTTGTCATATGAGTCTGTGGATTTATGCAGAAATATCATATGGCAGACAACCCCAAATTTTCTTAGAATAAGCTTTCTTTTGAGACTTTTTAAGAAGAGTATTTTATTTTTTAAAATTATATGTAAAGGCAATTTTTAACATCTATTTTTTATAAGATTTTGAGTTCTAAGTTTTTTTCTATCTTCCTCTCTCCTCCCTGAAACAGTAAGCAATTTGATATGACCTTTTTTTTAAAGTGTTGCTTCCCCACTTTACATTTGGTGTGTGAGCAACACTCCTAATACTTTTGTGCCTTTAAGTATGCAATCTCATTTCTGAGCAGACCCAGACCTCTATGGAGTTCCCCTTCCTGCATTCCTCCCTCTTTTTTCCCCAGTTCTTCTCTTTTTTCTCCAAAACCTAGGATGATGAGATGATTATGAAAACAAGGCACTTAACCAGGATCTGTACAGGAGAGAAAGTGAAACCATCACATTTCATGCCACCCTCCCATCCTTCACTTCAAGTTCACATTTATTTTACTTTAAATTTATGGAATAAAACAAACATTTCCATAATACAGCATAATTTTAAAAGATTGCATATGAAATTACAAATCTATTATATATAACTTGCTATTCTTTTAAAATGTATAATAGTTATCATGTAAATTTCCTTTTTTCTTCCCTCTTTCATGCACTACAGATGACTACCATTAGACACAAATATGTGTGGATACACACGTATGCACACACCTGCATATTTACATGTATACACACATATATACATATATATAGTAAAATTATTCTATACATACTTCTATTTATCAGATGCACATAGCATCTTCATTCATAGGTCCTTTGTAGTTAATCTGGGTATTTGTAATAATCAAAATGATTTAGTCACTCAAAGTTGTTCTCAAGACAATATTGCTGTTAGTATATGCAATGTTTTCTTAGTTCTTCTCATTTGCCCTTCATTATTTTGTAGAAGTTCACATTTAATTGTATCTACAAGAGGTTATAATTGTTATTTGCCCATATAAGGACAGGTCAGAGAGGTAATGTAGGCAAGGAAGCAGATAAGTCAGTCAATAATCTCTGACTAGATATATGCTCTACGGATGTCAGTGACAAAAAGAGAAGTCTCATACACACCAAAATATTTATAGCAGCATTTCTTGAAATCTCAAAGAATTGTAAATCATTTAGATGCTTATCCATTGGGAAATGGCTAAACAAACTGTGGTATATGAATGTAATGCAGTAGTATGCTGATAAATGTTTAACAACCAGCTCTCTGAAGGAGAGAAATGTATCTATGACATACTTTATCGTTTAATCTGCATTATTAATTTTTCTCCATTATTTTTTTAAGTCTAGACAATCAACAAAACAATAAAACAACTCCTGTTTTTTAGCATTTGCAAATCTGGGATGTAAATGCTTCCACCAAATTTAACAATTGGTTTTCCTGAGCCAATATGAGCTGTCGTCAGCATACTCCTTGATAATAAATATGGATTATGCCATTTAATGTCAGTTTCTTTGCTATGTTGAAAAGTTATGCTGAACTATTTTCTTCATCTCTCTTTTATTCTTTGTGATAAGAGATGTCTCTCTGTGAGGGATGAGGCTGTGGGATTCACTGGAAAATGTAGGTGATATAATAACAAGTGATTCCTATAAAAATTTATTTATAAATATTTAAATAATGATACATTTCCCCCTTTCCCTTGTCCTGCTTCTTTTCAAGGGATACCCATCAAAGCATCTAGTCATGGATATTATATGACCAAATCTCAGGGATACTTTCCTCTTTGCATGAGAACCTCTAGTTCCCCATAACTGTTGGCTAACTTTTGACAACCTGTCTAATGCATTTAAGAACATGGATTTTACTACTGTCTTCACTATTGCATGTCTTCTGTGAAATCTGGGTATCTTTATGCTAATCTTCCTTCATTATAGCTATTTTTATGGTATCTGTCTTTGAGATATATAGTAAATCTTCTCCTTCCCTCATCCTTTTTACTCTAAAGCCATTTTGATTAGATTTCCAAGATATCTGGCAAATGCATTCTTCCTATCCTTTTATTGGGTGTACTCCATCTCTGGCCAGGAATCTGTCAACCTTATATTTCAAGCCATCATCCAAAAGTCCAATCCTATTATCAGACACCATCTTCTTAGCCAGCTGTTCACTTTCCAAATTAATTTTTCTCTCTTGCATTCCTTGCCTTCAAAAGGCGATGGTGAGGAAAACACAAAATGCATTCCTAAGGTTTCCAGCTTCTTGCCCAAAACTCCATAATTATCAGTAGTACTTTTGTACATTGGCAGGGCCAGGTTCCTTCTGACACTCTCATTTGTTCCCACAAGGGTAATAAGAAGTGAGTACTTGTCAATTGCATTGATAAGTCTTGGATACGAGCACTAGGAGGACAAGAGATTTTTCATTGTTAGAATGAATATTGTTGCCTCAGTAGGGAGTCACTACTCCTCCTCCTCCTACTGCTCCTACTTTACAATTCTTCCTGAGACTCTTATTGGATAATATATCCGCTGAAAGATTCTATGGTTCTACTGTGTCATTCTTTTTTTAAAATTTGTTCATTTCATTTTTAATTTATGAAATAAAACAATCATTTCCATAACGTGATAGAATTTTTAAAAAAAGATGATTGCACATGAAATTGCAAATCCATTATGCACAACTTTCTATTGTTTTAAAATATATAATAAATTTATCATGTAAACTTTTTAAAAATTTTTTCTTCCCTGCTCCCACCCTATAGATGTCTATCATTAGACACAAATATGTATAGATGTGTAAAAGCATTCTATACATACATCTCTTCATCAGTTCTTTCTGTGGATGCAGATAGTGTCTTCCTTCATAGATCCTTTGTAGGTAATTTGGGTATTTATAATATTCAAAATGACTTAGTCTCTCAAAGTTGCTCTTAAAACAATATTGCTGTTACTAGATACAATGTTCTCTTCATCATTCTTTAAAGAACAAGAGCCTTCTTTCTGTACACAACCCCAGATCCTTCCTTTTCAGGAAGAAACTTAAATGCATTTTTAAGCTCCAATTATATAGCTGTCCTTTTCTTTCCCTTTCTTCTCTTTGTAACTCTCTTCCACCCTCCAATATCCTAATGGGGGCCAAGTCTCCCCTTCTCCATCTCAGATCCCTTTTTGTCCCACATTGACTTACTCCAATCAATTGATCCAATCAATTCAACAAACGTGTATTAAGTATTTACCAGGTAGAAAGCCCTGGGTTAAGAGGAGGTAATACAATGAAAAAGAAAAACAGTACCTGCTCTCAAGGAGCTTATATTCTAATAGGGGAATGAGGTACAAAAAGAGGTATGTGGAAGATCCATATAGAATAGATGCAAGTTAACCTTCTAAGGGAACCACTAGAAACTGAGGGAAACCAGGGAATGTCTCCTACAGAGGTGACTTCTGGTTGAGTACTGAATGAAGCCAAAAATTCTATGAGCTGAAGTAGTCATGGGAGACAGCCAGAACACAAGCATGGGAGAGTGGAGATGGAACATTAGGTGTGAGGAACTTCATGCCTGGATGTGCCTGGATGTGGAATGTGTGGGAAAAATAATGTTTAAGAAAACTGGAAATGCCAGAAGGGTCCATATTGCAAAGAGCTTTAAATGCCAAACAAAAGCGTTTATGCTTGATGTTGCTGTTGGTGGTGATCCGCTGTTCTTGAAAGGGACCAAGGACATCATGAGGGTGATGTCTTGACTTACATGTGAAAGAATAATAGGGAGCTACTGGAGTTACTTCACAGGGCTGTTGTGAGAAAAATATTTTCCAATTCTTATATACATTTGTTTATATATTCTATACATATAATATTTATAATATTTTATATTACATGAACATATATATTATACATATATACATTTATTTAGATTTATTCATATTTATTTGTGTATTAACATATCTATTTAAATGTAAGTTATTATGTACTGGGAGTAGAATTGGCCTTGGCATCAGATGTGAATTTAAATCTTGAAATCTGCCACACACTACTTGTACAACCTTGAACAAATTGCTTAGGGACCCAAGATTCTCTGGGACCCAGTTTACATATAAAATAAGTGGCTTGGTATGGTACAGTAGGAAGTGTGGTATCTAATGTCCAAGGACCTTGGTTCAAATCTTACCTTAGCCATTTACCAGTTATGTGATATTGGGCAAATCATATAATCTTCCCTCATCTGTAAAAATGAGAGGGTTGGACCACAGGGCCTCTGAGGTTCCTTACAGCTCTAAATCTATATCTTAAGTGACTTAACCTTTTTGAGCCTCAGTTCCTCATATATTAAATGAGGGGGTTGGACTAGGTGGTCTCTAGGGTCCCTTTCCAGCTTTAAATCAAAGAAGCTATGATCTATGATCCTATGACTCTCTATGGTCCCTTACCATTCTAAATTCTATCAGCCTATTATTTGCCTAAAACTGTGTGGGGGTAGGGGAACGAAAATGATGGATACCCTAGAGAGGTCAGAATTTAGTTCATGGTAGCAACTGAGTGATCCCCAGTCTCCAAAGGAGAAAGGGGGATTGGGACTTCATTAAGTAAAGATTACCCCATAGAGAGAGCAGGTCTGGAAACTCATTTGGGGGTGGGGGGAGGGAGGGTGGTTTCCTTGCTGCAGCTCAGAGCATAATTCTTTCCAGGCTATCACCACTCCCCCTCAGCAAATTTAAGGAGCGTATAAGCTCTAGTCTGTCATCCCAGAATAGCCATTGCAGAGTATTAGCTGCCATGAGCCCAGCACTGACCCCTAGAGAACACCATTTATTATCTGCCTCCATGGGTAGACACTGACCCATCAATAACCCCATGCTATTACAAGCCTCCAGCCAGCTGAGCACCCACATCCCAGCCACGTGCAGTCCAGAGAAGAGTCTGAGTATTACTGACATGGAAATGAAGATTCCATTTGTATAAAATTTGATAAGGAAAAAAGATTGCCAGGGTGTTACAAATTATTGGACACTCCACATTTCAATTTGTTCTCACTGGGTGCCATGGATCTCATTTTAATTTTCTTTCTTTCCTTCTTTGGGGTTGAAAATGAAAGGGTTAGCTTTTCAATGCATCCCTGGAAACAGGACTTCTCTTAAATCAGTTCCCCAGACAATCCCATCTTCTTTGCCAGGGCCTGTGCAAGCAGCGCACAAGGGATTCATCAACCAAAACAGCTGCAACCATTCTCAGCAAAGGCCAGAGCAAGGAAACTGCCTGACCTGGCCTTGGTCCACATGTCCAATCAGGCAGGTTCAAAAGAAACCTGGGCAGGAAGGGCATTCGCCCATCCCAGACTCCTCAGGGCTGTTCATGATATATTAGGTACTAACATTTGTTAAGTGTCTGATACAGCCAGCCCTGCATGTTATCTATTTTGGAAAATAAAACCAAATTCCCTGTGCTCAGGGAAAACAGATTCAACAAGGACAAAAGAGACACGGTCACAGATGGACTCAAACCTTCAAATGGAGACCCACAATTCCATTTGACATTTGCACCCCTCCTGACCTCTCCCCACTCTGCTTGGTTTCTCAGGGGCAGCTGGGGTTGGTTTCATTTCTAATGGAAACGGATGCACTGGGATCTAAAACCCCTCCAATTTAGGCCATGGATGATATAAAAGTGTGGTACCATGTAGAGAGGAATAGATTTGGAATAAAATGTTCTGGCTTCCAATCCCAGTTTGGTTACTGACGGTCTGATATGGAAATGAGGATTTCATTTGTATTAAGTTTGATAAAGGAAAAAAAAAAAGGCTGCTGAGGTGTTATTACCTAGGTGATTTTATGTAAGTTTTAACTGACCTCTCAGAGCCTCAGTTTCTTCCTCTATAAAAGGGATATGAGATCAAGTGGTCTCTTAAATTCCTTCCAGCTTCCTTCCACCAGACCCTAGCTAGATGATACAGGTCTTGGATTTAGGAAAATCTGAGTTTAAATGTGGTCTCAGACTCTTACTAACTATATGACCCCAGGCAAGTCACCTACTCCACTTTGCTTCAGTTTCCTCATCTATAAAATGAGCTGGAGAAGGTAATGGCAAACCATTCCAGTGTCTTTGCCAAAAAAACCCCAAATGGGGTTTGACGTAGAGTCAGACAAGTCTAAACAAAAACAACAACAAATAGAAACCATATCAGTACAACTTCTAATGGTATGTGACCAGGATAGCCAACACCTTGGAAGATAGGGTCAAAATTGTAAAGGATGAAGAAAAGAACTCTAGTCTTTGGACATACCTGGATTCAAATCACCAAATGCCATTTACTACCTATATGACCTCTGGCAACTCATTGAAAAAGGAGTTCTTAACCTAGGATACATTCCCTTCCCAGTAGATCCATGCTAGATAGATTTCAGGAGGTCCATAAACCTGGGATGGGAAAAAATATACAAATTCATTTTCACTAACCTTTGGTTTGCTTTGTAATCCTACGTATTTTATTTTGTGTATCAAATGCATTATTTTGAAAAGTCTTCACAATAATGCCAAAGGTTTCACAAGAATGCCAAAGGTCCATGACACCAAAGAAATTAAGAACCCCTGCCACACAGTCTTAGAGCTAGAAAAGATCTTGTGGTTCATCTGCTACAACCCCTCCCATTTTATAGATAAGGAACTTAAGACTCAGAGAGACCCCCAGATAGTCAGAGGCACACCTTTCAAGGTCATATACCATTACCAAGTGTCATGATATGGTCTCCATTTATAGGGTCACATCATATTAATCTGGAAAGGATCTCAGAGACCACCTCTGAACCCCTTGGATCTTACCCCTGAGCTCTATGCCCTCCCTATACAGTGCTGTCCCTCTAAGCCATTTAACTGCTCAGAGCCTCAACTTCTTCATCTATTAAATTGGGTTAATAACATCTGTCCTGTTTATCTCAAAGAGTTTTGAGGATCAAAGCAAATAAAGATATTTGAAGGCCTTAAAGTGCTGTATAATTGTGAGTTAGTAATAAGTACTTTTAGTAATCAGAAAAAAATATAAAATTTCAACAAGTATAGGGAAGCCTATTCAATGAGGAACTATAAGCTACAGGGACATAATTGGGAAAGTAGAGCTATTGATTATAGTAGGTAATACACTGAGTTAGCCAGGTGGACTAGTGGGGTGGGTCTTTTGTTTGTTTTATTTTAATTAACAAGCATTTCTATAATTTTGAGAAGGGTGGGGGGATATTATGCAACAATAAGAATCTCAGCCTTAGCTGGACCTTGATTGGAACAGTATGACCAGTTCCAGGCATCATAGATAAAGAAAGACAAGAAGACCATGGAGAAGATGCAAAGAACCACCAAGAAAAAAGAGATTAAAACAATTAGAGGGAAGATTTAAGCACTTGAGTCTGTTCCACTTGCAAAATGGAGGCCTAAGGGGGTGATTTGAATAGCATTAGAACACTCGAATCAACACAGGACCTTTTCTCAAAAGGTGATAGCCATGTGGTCTTTATAGCCCCTTAGTCCTTGAAATAGGAAGGATTTAGACTACCGAGGGAGAGTAGGAGGAGAGCCCTAGGGTTTCAGATCTCTTGCACTCTCCCACTGCCAATGGTGTAACCACAGGCAAGTCACTCTACTTCTCAGGGCTTGGTTTCTCTGTCTGCAAAATAGAGACAACTCTTGCAATACCTTTAAAAATTAATTAATCGCAAACCTTTATGAAGCTCAGCTATGTGCCATGCAGTGTGCAAAGTACTTAGAATGAAAAAGTCAAATGGAAATAGCCCCAGCACTCAAGGAAATTCTAATGAAGGAACTTACATACTCTAACAACTTGCAAGATAAGCACCTACTCAGTGTATGTGTGTTTGTGTGTGTGTGTGTGTGTGTGTGTGTGTGTGCGCGCACATGTGATGGAATGCTGAGATTGGGGGCAGTAATCTGTTTGGGTTGACTGGAGCTTGATTGTAAAGGGATTTAAATGCCAATTAGAGAAATTTGTATTTTATATGCAACATGCCAAGTCAACAAGCTTTTATTAAGTGCTTACTATGTGTCAAGCACTGCTTTCAAGAAAAAATTCCTGGTTTCAAGGAGCTCACAATTTAATGGGGAAGACAACATGCAAAGAGTTATGTACAACCAAGATTGAATACAAGATAAATTACAGTTCATCTTACAGAGAAGAGGGTAGCATTAAGGGGGAATAAGGAAAGGTATCTTGCAGAAGGTACTACATAACTCCTACCATCATAGTTAGGAAATCACTTTGCAATTGAGGTGATGTGGTCCATTGAAAAGAGTACTAGTTCTGGAGTCAAAGGTCACTTCTGACATTTAATACCTACATGATTTTGGGCAAGCCAGTTAACTCCCCTGGACCTCAGTTTCCTCATTTTTAGAATGAGGATACAAGGAGATTGATTGTGAGGTCTCTCCCAGCTCTGGATCTGTGATTATTTATATGGGCTATCATTCTCAAAGAATGAATTTACAGACAGTAAGCATTCTTGGGCCGCTAGGTGGCACAGTGGGTAGAGCACCAGGCCTGAAATTAAGAACACTTGAGTTCAAATCTAGCCTCAGACACTTACTAACTGTGTGACCCTGGGCAAGTCACTTTATCCCGTTTGCTTCAGTTTCCCCATTTGTAAAATGATCTGGAGAAGAAAATGGCAAATCTCTCTAGTATTTTTGTCAAAAAAAACCCTAAATGGGACCATGAAGAATCAGACGCAAATGAAATGACTAAACAACAGCAAAGATTGTTAAGGGACACCATGGAGGACCTAGAAAGCAGCACATCAACTTAACAGACTTCAAAGTGCTGAGAAAGTAGTGTCTCCTTTGGGTGAAGCTGACTAGGTGTGACTTACTAAAGAAGAAAATTTTTGTACCTAGCTTTGAGGAAGATGAGATAGATAGATAGACAGATAGATAGATAGATAGATAGATAGATAGATAGATAGATAGACAGAATATACATGCATATGTGTGCATAAGCATATGCATACATGTGTATTGTTTGTATGTGCATACATGTGTACACAGGTAAATGTAGTTGTATTTTCTAAATATACATATAGTAATTATATGTGTGCATACATACACATATGTGTGAATATATTGTACACATGTATATTGTATGCATATATATGAGTTGTGGGTTGTCTATCTGTATGTGTATATATGTGTCTGCATACACATACATGTGTACATATATACATACACATACTTGTGTGTACTGTGTATGTGTATATAGCAAAATATACATGTGTGTATATTGTATGTGTATGTGTCTATGCATGTATATATAAATAGAAGCACAGAAAGCAAGGAAAGGAACATTTCAGGCCTGAAGAATGATTCCTGCCAAGACACAGAAACAAGAACAAATATGGTTCTTGTGAGGGAGAGCAAGCAGATGGTTTGTCAAGTCAAGGGTCTGAAGAAAATGGTTCAGAAAGAAAGAGACTACTAATAGGGACACAACCTACAGAAACCTCTGAAGGCTGGTTAAGGCATTCAGTTTTAAGACAAAAAGACATCACTAGGTGGCTGAGGAGAAAACTAAAACAATGACAAAAACCAGTTGTTTACAAAGATTGTTTTGGGAGCTGTGTGTAGAACAGGCTGGAAAAAATAGGTTGTGTTGGAGTTTACCGAAGCAGTTTACGTGGGAAATGACAAGCAGCTGCATTGGATACTGATTGGAAAAATAAAAATAAGGAGAATCCAAATACAGGGTGGAAACAGATCAGTAAGACTTGACCATGAATTGGATGTAGAGGCAAGAAGAGATATGCCATCAATTGTTTAAAAACTACTGCAACAGCACTCCAGTTGGTCTTCCTGCTTCAGCCTCTCTCCTTTTCAGTCTCTCCCTAAAGCTTCCAAAATAATTATTCTTAGTTCCAGATCAAATGTATTACTTAATACTAAAAAACCTTCAAAGGTTTCCTGAGGCTGTAAGCTTTTTGAGGGCAAGGACTATCTTTTGTCTTTTTTTTATCCCCAGTGCTTAGTGCCTGGCACCCAGTAGGAGCTTAATAAATGTTTGTTGATTAATTGACTTGCCTCTCAGATAAAACACAAAATCTTCAGCCTGGAATTTAAAGCCCTCCCCAAGATATCTCCAGTCTACCTTTCCAGTGTTGTATTGCTTTAGTCCCTATCCCAAGCAACTAAATGGTACCATGGACAGAGAATTGGATCTGGGATCTGGAATCAGGAAGATCTGAGTTTGAATCTTGACTCAAAAATTCACTTAGATATATGACCTAGGCAAGTCCCTTAACCTTTCTCAGTCTCAGTTTCCTCATCTGTAAAATGGAGATGATAATTGTTGTGAGGATTGAATGAGATAACCCTAAAGTGCTATATAAGTAATAGCTATTATTATATATTCCATGTTCTAGATAGCTACACTAATAAATTCTTTACACTTGACATTTCCTCTCTGGGCATTCACAAAAGTCAGTTACCATGCTTGCAATGGATTTCCCTCTTCCTTTGCACCTCTCTCAATCCATATTTTTCTTTGAACCTCAGATATGGTACCACCTTGTATGGGAAACTTCCCTTGATCCTTCCCTTGCCTTCTTACTAGTAATCCCTCTCTCCTCAAACTCCCCAGTAGAATATAAACTTCTCAAGACCAAGGACTGTTTAGTTTTCATCTTTGTATCTCCAGTGCCTAAGTAACAGGGTCTTGAACATAGTAGATACTTCATAAATATTTTTCTGGTTGAATTGAATGTGCATAGCTTATACTACTATAATAAGCATTAGAGTGGAAAATGAGGAGAATGCTGCCACTATTGACAGTAATGAAAAAAGCTGGAGGTCAATAGTCTACATGTATTTATTAAACACCTGCTATATGCCAGGCAATGTGCTAAGTGATGGGGATGTAAGCACAAAAATAAAACAATCTTTACTCATAAAAAGTTTATATAACAGGACTATTCTCAGGGAAGATGATGACATCATTTTTAGAATGTTTTTCAGCTATCCTTGGTATATCCAAATGAAAATTTCTTTAGATATTGGACAGTCAGATCTAGAAATATAGTGACAGGGCAGAGCAGGAGATAGAGATTTTTGAACTGTTTCTAATGTGGCAAATCAAAGTATCCTGCCACAGTCCAGTTTCCCAGAGTTTCCCTTTGAGATTTTTAATCTGTCCAAAAGAACATTTAATTTCAGTGCTACTAGCCCAGGGAACCTGAGACCCTAAGGCTACATGTGGCCTTCTAGGTCCGTAAGTGTGGCCTTTTGATTGAATCCAAATTTTACAGAACAAATCTTTTTATTTTTATTGATATATTTTTGTTCATCTTTTATCTTTTTGTTTTTAAAATGAACATATTTAAAATACCAAAAAAATAAAATGTTTCAATGAAATAATCCTCTCAGATTAACCAGCACAATTAGAATATTAGTAAGCCATAAGGGCTAAACTGATGGCTGCTATGCTCATTAGGTAGTTCTTACATCCACCACCTGACTGACACAACTACCGAAGGAGACTGTTTGGGGAGAATTTATGGGGGCTGGGTACATCAGTCTGTTATCAGCTGTTGATAATGGTGTACTGTGTTTCTGTTTGAAGTGAAATCTGTGAATAGTTGCACAACTCAACAGTATTTTTTAATTCCATCTGCATAACAGCCCATCATGTCAAAGATGACTAAGACAACACTGAAGGAAGAAAACAGATTTTTTAATGAGGATTAGAAATTGCAATATTATCTTGTTTCTGCTGAAGATAAGATGATTTGCTTGCTTTGTGGTACTGCAATATCAGCATTAAAGAAATTCAATGCTCATCAGCATTATAACACTCATAAGGACCACAAATATTTTAAATTGGAGAGAGAGGCATGAAAGGTTGTATTGCAGAAAATAAAAGATGAAAAATAAAAGCAAGGACAATTCTTTCAAGCAGCAATAAGATCTGGAAGCAATTTATGAAATAACTTAAATTCTAAGAGTAAAAAGAGAAGCTATTCATTGATGTAGAAATTGTAAAAGAATGCATTGTAGAAGTTGTAGGATGCCTAGACCCTGATACCTTTTCAAAGTACAAACAGTTACTTCTTTCAAGGAGAACCATAACTGATTGGCAGCATGAATTAGCCTTCAGCTTAACAGAACAACTTCATGCAATGCTTCAAAAAGAAATACATATGTATATATATATATATATATATATATATATATATATATATATATATATATATATATATATATATAATTCAATTGCTTTGGATGAATCAACCAATATTACTGCTTTGGTGCAGGTTTTATACTTCATTCAGGTTGTAATAGAAGATTTTCTTTGGTATGAAGAGTTACTTGCTTTGGGCACTCTTGGGAACAGAATGGGGGAATAGATATTCTTCAACAACTTTCAAGATATATATTGTGAAGTTGGACTGAGATTGGTAAATTTGGTGAGTGTATGTACAGGTGGTGTACCTTCCATGGCAGGAAAACATGAAGGGTTTATTGCACAGATAAAAAGAAAGAATTAACAGATCCAGGTGCTATCACTTCTTTTCATTGTATCTTGCATCAGCAAAATTTTTATGCTAAATTACTATTTTGTAACAAGTTGTAAGTATTGTTAACTATATTCATGCAAATGCAACATGACATTATCAGTTTTATAACATGCTAAAGTTGAACAAGGAGGTATTCCATGTGGGTGTGCCATATCATTCTAAAGTGCATTGGCTATTGCACGGACAGGTGTTAGCCAAAATTTTATCTCTGTGAGAATAAATAGTTAAATTTTATGAAGAATAAATCAGCAATATGAATTATTCAAAGATTTCTATAGGAATGTTATATTTATGGCAAATCAAAACATCTTGACTATTCTTTTGCAAGTTAAAGCTACGTCTACATATGATACATGGCAAAAAAAACAAAACAAAACAAAACCCTAAGCATTTTGAAAAAAGCTGTATTTTTTCAAAACACTTCTTCTTCAAAAGGAAATTTCAGGTAAACATTTTCCCCAGAGAGCAAAAGTCATTGATGAGCAGGATGATATATGCGAATCATTTGAAGAATACACAGCTGTTATGGACCTATTAATTGAAAAATACAAGGAAAGGTTCACTGACTTTGAGAATCATGACATTACACTTTCAGCCTCACCTAGTCGATATCACCGAGGCACCTAAAGAACCACAGAAAGAATTGAATGAGCTCTCAGTGGCTGACATTTTAAAGTCATAGTTTGATGCTAAGAAAGATCAATTTAAAATATGGAAAAGTGCAATAGAAAACTCATGCCTTTGGCAACATTCCTGAAAAATATTTCCTGATTTTAACCACTTCTTGCTGTGAGTCTACATTCTCCTACCCAACTCAAATCAAGAAGCCCTTAAGGTCACAAATGACTGATACCCACCTAGAGGATCAATTGAAACTGTGGGCCTCCATGCTGCAACCAAATATTGCAATGCTTTCCAACAAAACGCAGACACAACAAAGTCATTAAAAGGTTAATTAACTTTAAAATTAACAAATAGTTTTCATTTTAAAAATTGTTAAGTACATGGTAGTTAGATTTTTACAAAATGACATGCATTTTTAAATATATCTAATTGAAGTTTCTTGTATGTGGCATTATTTGGGGCCTTATTTAATTACAGCTAAATATTAATGCAGCCTTCCAACATGAAAAGGTTCCCCACCCCTGTACTAGACATTTCCCCTTAGATATTCAACCTTCACCTCAAACTGATTATGTTCCAAAACTAAACTCAATATCTTTTCTTTCAAATCAACCTTCCTTATTCATTTTACTGTTTCTGTCATTAATCTCCTCCTCAGTTCAGGACCTGGCCCTCACCTTTGACTTTATTCTCTGCCTACACCCCATATCCAATCAGTCACCTATAATCGCCAGTGCTGCTATGGGTAAGGCACCATATTGGACAATGTAAAGGGTATGAAGAAAGGAATAGTATTTATAAAGTACCTACTATGTGCCGAACATTGGGTTCAGTGCTTTTACAAATATTTCATTTGATCCTCAAAGCAATGCTGGAAGATAAATGCCATTATTATCCCCATTTTACATTTGAGGAAACTAAGGCAAATTTAAGTCACTTGCCTTGGATCATACAGTTAGTGTTGAAGGTAGAATTTGAATTCAGGTCTTCCTGATTCTAGGGTGAACTCTCTGTCTCTGCACCAACAGCTGCCTGGTGCCAAAAAAGTATAAGCCCAGGTCCTTCTCATCAAGGGGCTTGCCACCTCTGCAGAGATACATGTATGTGTGTGTTTATGTACATGTATATGCTGTACAAAGAAAAAGATCACTGACAATAAGACATTTTGTGCCATGGTAAAAGTATTATTGGGCATCTGGGGGCACAATGGATGGAGCATCAGGCCCAGAATCAGGAAGATATGAGTTTAAAACCAGCCTCAGATACTAGCTGTATGACCCTGGGCTAGTCATTTAATCCTGTTTGCTCAGTTTCTTCACTATAAAATGAGCCAGAGAAGGAAATAGAAAACCCCTTCCAGCCTTGAAAACCCCAAATGTGGTCACAAAGAGTCAGACACGACTGAAATGAAGAGTGACAGTGACACACAAATGAGGAAGAAAAGAAGAGATCATTATAAACTGGGAGGGTCAGAGAAGGATTCATGGAGGAGATGGGACTTAGCCTACAAGTCTGGCTAAGATTTAGACAAGTAAGGCAGAAGAGGGATCCTAAAGTATCTCAGGCAGGGTCAACAGTCAACCAAAACAGAAAGGAATTTAGAGCCAGAAGGAAGCTTTGAGATCAGCTCTTTCATCCCTACCATTTTACAAGTGAACAAACAGGCCCAGAGCAGTTAAAGCACTTGACAAAGGCCATAAAGCTAGCTAGAATCCAAATCCTCTAACTCTTCCTAGCTCAATCCTGTTCCATAAGCAAGGTGCAATGTGTTCAAGGTACAATGGCTAGATCCGAGAGCTTCTGTATGGAAGGAAGAAGATATTAGATTTGAAAAGTATATGGGAGTCAAATGTTATGGGGGCTTTGAATTCCAGATGAAGACATTTGGTTTTTATTTTGTTGGCACTGGGAGAGTGGTTGAAAGTTCATGAGCAGAGGAGTAACACAGTCAGCCAATTAATAGACATTTATTAAACATTACCTACCTCACAGAATGGCTGTCAGGAAAGCATTTCTGGAATCATAAAGGAAAACTCTTTATTATTATTTTTTTTTCAGACCTATGATTTCACAGGGACAGGGAATTCCCAAGGAGGGTGCCAGTTTTAGAAATTTCATTCAAATAAAGCACATCGACATCTTGTTCGTGTTTAAAATAATAAAGAGCTGCACAGAGCATTGACAGACTAAGTGAATTGTCCATCCATGGTCAGTTAGAATGTTATAGGTAGGTGTGGAACCTAGATTTTACTGATTCCAAAGCTGACCCTCTAACCATTATACCATACTGCCTCTGTATAAATGTTATTATAAATTGGAAAGTAATATTCTATGCATCTAATGAAAAGACTGTTCTCAGAAAGTTATCCTGATAGAAGCACACAGGATAGATCAGATTGGGGACAGACTAATAGAAGGGACACAGGTCTGGAGACCACTCACTACAATAATCCATACATAAGGTATTGAGGTCTACAGTAAGGGCAGAAGGAATGGAAAGTATAACATTGTGTGGAAAGAAGTGGCTAGACTAGGGGACTGGATATGGGGTATAGGGAGATAGTCAGATATATAGACAGACAGATAGATAGATAGATAGATAGATAGATAGATAGATAGATAGATAGATATGTGTGTAATATATACATACATGTATAATACATTAAGTATTATTATTATTAAATATTATGCATATATTATCCCACTGGATTCTTGCAAGAACTGTGTGAAGGAGGGAGGTACCATTATTACCCCCTATTTTACAGACAAGGAAAGTGAGGCTGAGTTTCATTTATCAAGGCAAGTTCAGTGATTTGCCTAAGATCACACCAGTAGTAAATATAGGGCAGAATGAGTCCAACCCTATATTCACTGCAGCCAACCAGTTCTATATGCGACATTCCTCACTGTCTCAGTTTATTCATGCCCAAAAGGACAGGGTTGGACTCAAGAAAGTCCAGGATCCCCTCCAACTTTAAATCCTATGAGCCTAAGCTGAGCATGAAGATTTTTTTTTCTGGCAAGGAATGAGTTGGTCAGTGGGAAAGGGAGCAAGTTTTATGGTTTTCCCTTATTTTAATTGAGTACAGTACTCTAAAGAAGTGTACCCAAGGGGTGCCTGAGGTGAGTCAGTTCCTTGGCCAGTTCTACCTCCTCCCTGGCAAGCAATAGCTGTCAGTACCTTCTCCTCTAAGATTACTGCTCATCTACTCTGTGCAGCGTATCCCAAAAATGTTAGGGAAGTTTTAGGGAACTACCTTTAAACTGCACAGAGACTTTGGGGACATCTTGTAATTTGTATCCAGTTGTTTTTCCCCATTACAATGTGAGCAGGGATCGATTTTACTTACCCCCCCTCCCCCCAGCTTAGGGTAGTACCTAGCACATAATAAAGAGCTTAATAAATGCTTTTTGATTAGGTTCCCATTTGAACAGCCTCAGTCTCCACCTCTGTAAAAGGAGAGAGTTGAATTAGATGGGATTTAAAGCCTCTTCCAGCTTTAAATCTGTGACTATAGGACGACTGCCTGTTTCCAGAGGCTGTCTTAATGCTCCATTTGCAAAAGCTCTTCTGCTGCAGTTACACCAGCGGCAGCAAGAACGTGATGCCCCCCTCCCACCCTCACCACGCAATCCAGGCCCTGTCCCCTTTGCCCCCCACCCCCAAGTGGGAAAGAGAATGTCGAGTTCTCTCTTTGGGGATGCCGCCTTTCAGGGCAGTCTGGCCTCATGTGATGCTGGAGGAGTGACTCGGCCAGCGGGCATATTCGGGGGCTGCAGCCTAGGGCTGAGGTTTGGGGAGCCAGGCACTTTATAAATTGTGATCATTAATGATAATAACGCATCGTGGAAAACCTGCATTGCGGTGATGAGAATTACAACATGCGGAGAGGATGTGGGGCGGATAGTGCCGTGAAGGAGGATGGAGGAGGGTGGCAGGATTTGGGAGGGTGGACCAAATAAGATTGTTATTGACTTAAGGAAGGGGGGCTAAGGGGGGACCACCAAGAAACTCCTGGGGAGAGGAAGGGAAGGGAGGGGAGGAGGATCTCTCTCCAAAGCAAAGAGGGCTCTTCTGATTCCCCGGGCTGCTCTGCAGTCCTGGGGCACAAGTCCCGAAAATAAAAGATCTGACGCCAACAAAATGTAGATGAACTGCGGGAACAGGGAGCTGGCCAGCACCGCAGATCAAAGTGGGCTCAGCTCCACTCGCATTACCATAATGAATTTTGTGAGTAAGCCGCGCGCCCGCCCGCCGCCTGGCCAGCAGCTCTTTTGATCTGTTAAGGAGATGTTTACTGTAATCTCGAAAGGTGGGGGAGGGAGGAGGAAAGACGGGGAGAACGCTGTTTTCTCTCTCGATTATTTTTAACCCCTTTGGTTGACTCTGGCACACTGTCCGCCCTGCGCCTTTTTACTCCCCGTGCCCTTAAGGGTTTGACATAATGCATCACTGTAGCTGGGGTTTGCTGCTGGGGATCTTGGGGGGATGGGGGAAGCGTTGGTGGTGAAGAAGAGCTAAGCTGAATCTCCTTTAAATTCTTACTTAAAAAAAAATCAACAACCCTGTAAAATATGGCCTCAAACCACACGAAACTACTGATGTCAACTTCAAATGAAATGCAAGAAAGAGTTTAAAGGTGTTAGGAAGGAGAGAGATTTCTGCCCTTTTTTCTGGAGACTCCTTGGGTGGTTCCCTCCCTTCTCTTCCCCTGTCTTACTCATTGCTTGAGTGTTTGTAGCAGATTGAGCCATTTCAGAAATACATCTCCCTATGGTCCTGGGGTTTATCCCCTTTCCCTCATAACTGCAGGGTTGTGGGTTTCTTCAGCCCTGGATTCCAGAGAAAAAAGAGACCCACAGCTCACTGAGCCTCTGCCCCTTACCCATTAGGGTGCGGCAGCTACTGGGGATGGCCAAGACGTCATAGCAACCCATCCTTTTGTGCAGGGTTGGAACATGATTAAGACCCACTCACTGTCAGACTGCTGAGATCAAGGCAGTCTGGATTGTTTTGTTTTGGGTGGTTGGGTTTTGGTGGTTTGTTTGTTTTTCTTTTGGTCCTGTTCCTTGGCTGTCTCCAGAGCTTATTGAAGGAAAAAAAAGGTTGGTAATAATAGGTTCCCCTTCTCCCTTCTCCCCCTCCCTTTCCCCTTCCCCCCACACTTTCAATAGGCCTTACTCTGCTGCACAGATCATTTCAGCCTTTATCTCAAAAGAAGGCCTGCACTGGACTTTGAAAAAGAAAAAACCGAGTTTCAATCCTATCTCTGATACAGTGTTGACCAAGAGCAAGTCACTTAAACTACCTGAGCCTCAGTCTTCTCATCTGTGAAATGGAAATAATGACCCACCTCAAAGTGTTAAAGGGAGGATCAAAAAGTGACAGCACTATGTAAATACAAGATGTGAAGACTGCAGTTGGGATTGCCTCCATGCACTAGAAAACTCAAAAACGTGAACAGTATGGGCAGCAGCAGGTTTCTCATTTCTAGACATAATGCAAGAGAGCTGTGATAGCAATGCAAGTGAGAGAGGGGTACATGGGCTCAGGCACCAGATGCTCAGTTAATATTAATCATCATAACTCACATGTCGATAACACTAGAATGTCACAAAGCTCACAACAACCCTGTGAGGTGGGCACTGTTAGCATTATTAACCTCAGATGAAGAAGCAGTAAAACGCTCAGAAAAAACTTAACTTGCCCTGGGTCAGCCAGCTGGGAAGAATTAGACAGGATTCAGGTCATCTGACTCCAAATCCAGTCCTCCTTCCACTTCAACACCAATGGTGATATAAAAGACCACATTTCTTCTTCCCTTCTGGACCTTTTCAGAAATTGCCAGAATAAATTTAAAATGTTTTGGTTTGTTTTTTAAATTACTTTTGAAAAAAAAAAACATTGAGTCCCCTTTCCAGCCTTATAAGACTATCATAAGGCAAATAGTCTAAAATATGTACAGGGTGTGTGTGTATGTGTGTGTGTGTGTGTGTGTGTGTGTATGTGTGTATGTTTCAGGGAATTATTTCATGTCATTCCCCAGAATAGATATTACTTTCCAGTCAGACTGTGAGATTCGGTGTTACTAGAATTTAACATACTATCATAGGATCATAAATTTAGAGCTAGAAGAAACCTTGGAGGTCTTGTCTAATGCTACTCCACCTCTATTTTTACCAATCATAAAAAATAAATCCTAGAGTAACTTGCCCAACATCACACAGGTAGTTAGTAGCAGAGGTAGGATTTGAAACTAGCAACATGGTACAATGAAAAGGGAACTGAATGTGGAGTTAGAGTGCTTCAAGGCTCAACTTGGATCCCACCTCCTGAAGGACACTTTTTTATATCTTTCCATACTTTCTTGCTCCTCAAATTATCATGCACATGCTGCTCTATTTACATCATGTATCTCCAAGTAGAATGTAAGTTCCTTGAGAGTAGGGGCTGTTTTTTGTCTTATCTTTGTATTTTTGAGACCCAACACAATGGTCTGGGCATGGTAGTGACTTATAGACTTTGTAGGACAACCTGTAAAACACTTAAAGATATATATTTCTTCTCTGTTTCCCCTTACACCACCCCTACCACCTCAGCCTCCAGTCTTACTTACACACTTCTACTGGCTCAGCAAATCCTAGTTCTTACAATCAAGGGTTTTGAGCATCCTGGCCACTCTCCTCTGAATACTCTCCAGCTTTTCAACCTCCTTCCTAATGTAGCTAGGAACTCAAGACTGTGCATTTACATAAGACTCTCCTCACTGCTGACTATACTACAAGAGTAGTGGCATTGGTGAGAGCTTGGGAGAAGAGAGTTCCTTCTTTGGGATCTGGCTTTGAGAGCTAGCTCTCTTTGACAAGAGGTTCCAAGAGGGAGGAGAGGACTTTGAAAAGAAGCCAACATGTAGAGGAACCAGAAATTTCACCCAAGTTCTCAGTTGAGCAGAGATATCACACTTCCAGTGAGAGAACTCATTTACTCTATGTATTCCTTAGTATAGTTTATATAATTTCTCTGGTTGCTATTTTCTATCAGGTTGGATAAAGGAGTTTATTCCCTATTTACTATTGTGAGGATCTGTAATGAGTATTTTACAGGAAGGGAGTTAATCCTCTAGATATAGTTTGGGACACACCTTCCCTGTTAAAGAATGGGAATCAGCAAAGCAACTTAAACCTAAAAATCATTTCCCCCTAGACTAGCAATATTTTTTGTGGGAGCGAAGGTAGGGAGAGAAAAATACTTCTAGTCTGGCCTCCATTCTCTAAGGAGAGCAGTGGTGAGCCTTATGGTTCCAAACTCCTGCTCCCCTCCTGACAGGAATCAGTCTCTTTTGGAGAGGATTGGGAGAGATTTGAGAGATAACTCTTCATATTTCTCTGCAGGTAGACAAACTCATGTTAGTAAGACATACCCCTTACACTAGTGGTACCCAGAAGTGGTCTGACCAAGGTGTACTGTAATGGAACTATCACCTCCTTCTTCCTAGAAGCCACGGAAGCTTAACAAATGCCTGTTGGATTGGACTGGACTGGACTGGACTGCACTGGACTGGATTGAATTGGAGGTTGGGAAATATCCAAGGCCCATAGCACAGAAAAGCCAGAAAAAAGATTCTCATAAAATCCAAAGTCACTTTAATGTAACACTTCACAGGTTATGATGTGTTTTCTTCCCATCATCCTCTTGAGATAACAAATACATATAATATTGCTCCCAACTTATAGATGAGGAAAATAAAGTTCTTGAAAGTTAAATGATTTTCCATAACTAGTAAGGACCATTTGGGATTTGATCCCATGTGCCCTAAACTCAGTCCTCATGTATTTTGTCCCCTATGTTATAGTTCTTGTGTGGTAACTCTTTTCATAGGCCTCTCCTTTCCAGGTAAAATCTCAAAGATCAGAAAAGAAGTTCAGAAAAAAAAGCAGCTACTTTGAAGCTCCTAAGTGATATTTAACCACAACAGCTTAAACTGTTTCATGATTACTTCTCCATCCCCATATGAGCCCCAACAAAGTCTTTAGGATTCTCAACAAGAGTGTGGTTGAGTAAAGGGAAAAACCGTTTTTCTCTGCCCAAGAATTTAGAGAATTTTTCTTTTCTTAACAGAATCATATGAAGTTTAAAAAAATTACAAACTCCTCCAAGATGATTTTTATCTCCTAAATTAAAACCACCGTAGAAAGAGAGCCCACAAAGTGGGCACAGGGCCTGATTTGGAGGGGGTAGCTTCCATATCATTGAATTCATATGCTTTTCATTTGAAAGCAAATCCTATTCTTGAAAGGAAATAAGCAGGACCCAAAAAAATTCAACATATAAAAATATGCATTCTGGGGTTTGCATTTAATACTTGGGTGTTGCCTGATTTTATTATGCTGACCAGCTCAAATCTGGCAGTAGTTTAAAGTCCATAGGGGGTGGAGGGAGGGAACAGGAATGTGTGTAGGGAGTGTATTTGTAGGGCTGCTTAGCTTACACATATTTCTCTGAAACTATGATATCACTGATAGATACACTTGTGCAGATCACAAACAACCTGTGCGTTTTCTTATAGTTCACCTCCCATAAATCCTTTTCTGGGAGGGGGGGTTAAACCCATCATTCTGGAGACCTTTTTCTAGATCTCTTGACTTTGAACTTCCATCAGTGGAGTGTGTGGGCTGTTGTCTGTCAGTTATCCCTCACTCACTATATACATGAACAGTTCATTTTCTTTTCCAGTCTACATCTCTCTGATGATGTGCACTATTTCATTTTGAATGTATAATTCTACATTAGTTTAATTGGCATTTATCAAGTGACTAGACCAGGCACTGGCCTAAGTTCTGAAGATACAAAGATAAAAATAATACATTTCCCTACCCTCAAAGAGTTTATAATCTACTCTCCCAGCCCAGTGAAATTGTAAGTCATGATTCCAGGCTACAGTTCCAGAGCACAGAGTGCTAGTGATCACAAGGGAGCAATTGTAAGGCAGAAAAAAGCACTGGTGTTTGTGGCTGCAGGGGAATGTGAGACCTTCATGGGTAAAGATCAGAGTCCAAATCAGGTGAGCAGTGACAAACCCCTCTAAGATAACATTACCTTGGAAGCCCTGAAAACTTGCAGAACTCCCAAACCAGCTCTGAAAACAACAGCACAAAAAAGCTTGAAGCCTCCCTAGCACTAGGTGAGCAGAGACCACCTTTGATATAAAGTTCAAAGTCAAGAATTAGGCTGGAAAATGAGCAAAATTTTAAAAAAGACCTTGACCATAAAAAACTATTACAATATCAGGGAAGACCAAGAATAAACTCAGAAGACAACAATGTGAAACCACCTACAAGCAAAGCCTCAAAGAAAAATGCTAATTGGACCCAAGCCCAACAAGAATTTCTATAAGTTAAGATATCTCTAAAATCTTTTGCAGCTCTAGTGCTCTACAATGTTCCCTGTGGATTTTATAGCAGAAGTCTTCCTACTCTACTATTCTCACTTGCTCATTATTATCACTTATTTTAAAGAAAACTGTAGAAAAAAAACACTAACTATAAAAAAAAGAATTCCTATAAGTGTCAAAGAAAGTGATGAGTGGTAGAGCAAAAATTAGGGAAAAAATGAGAGAGGTGCAGGAAAATGATGAAAAGAGAAATAACAATTTGGTAAAAGAGGCACCAAACTACTGAAGAAAATAGCACCTTAAAAAACAGAATTGGCCTAATGGTTAGGGGAAAAAATAGGACAAAAATTCACTGAAGAAAGGAATTCAAAAAGTAGAATGGACCAAACAGAAAAAGTGGTACAAAAGCTTACTGAAGAAGCTTATTCCTAAAAATTAGAATTGTGCAAGTGGAAGTGATGATTCCATGAAACATCAAGAAACAAAAAAGCAAAGTCAAAAGAATGAAAAAGTAGAAGAAATGTGAAATATCTCATTAGAAAAACAACTGACATGGAAGAATAGATCTAGGAGACATAATTTAAGAATTACTGGGCTACCTGAAAATTACAATCAAAGAAAGAGCCTAGACAACATGTTTCAAGAAATTACAGAAGAACGGGTAGAGCCAAGATGGCAGAGTATTAGGAAAACCTGTAGAAGCTCTCCCTGCACAGCCCATAAAATACCTGTAAAAAATGGCTCACAACAAACTATAGAGCAACAGAAGCCACAAAATAACATAGTGAAAGAGATTTCCAGCCCCAGGCAACCTAGAAGGCCAACAGGAAAGGTCTATCACTAAGCTCAGAGCAGAATGCAGCCCAGCCTTGGTTGCATGGTGCAGCAGGGACAGGACCTGAACAGGGATGAGAGCACCACAAGCAGCAGCTGCTGTGGTTCCCAGATCATCAACTCACAAACAACAGAGATAGCCTCACAAGTCAATGAGAAAACTCAGACGGCCCCAGGTGATCACAGTGTCCATTTTTGGAGGAACTGAGGGAATTCCTGGGGAAATTGAGCAGCTGATCTGGGTCTCAACCCTGGGTGGCGACCCTGGGGTGAGGAAGAGAGACTGATAGTCTGTGCTTCTTTTGGCATAAAATTTACCCAGAATTAGGGGCAGGTAGGTGGTGCAGTAGATAGAGCACCAGTGTAGGAGTCAGGAAGACCTGAGTTCAAATCTCACCTCAGACACTTGACACTCACTAGCTGTGTGACCTTGGGCAAGTCACTTAACCCCAATTGCCTCATTGTGGGTCATCTCCAATGATCCTGATGAATATCTGGTCACTGGTTCAAATGGCTCTGGAGGAGAAGTGAGGCTGGTGACCTGCATAGCCCTCCCTCACTCAAAACAAAGTCAAGTGCAAGTCATGTCATCATTTCTCTGATGTCATAGTCTTCTTCTAAAATGAAGTCAAGTCAAGTCATGTCAAAAAAACAGAATTAGTCACATGGAAAAAGAGGTTCAAACGTTCACTGAAGAAAATAGTTCTTTAAAAATTAGAATGGAGCAGATGGAAGCCAATGACTTTATGGGAAACCAAGAAATTACAAAACAAAACCAAAAGAATAAAAAAATAGAAGACAATATGAAATATCTCATTGGAAAAGCAACTGACTTGGAAAATAGATCCAGGAGAGACAATTTTAAAATTATAGGATTACCTGAAAGCCATGGTCAAAATAAAGAGCCTAGACATCATCTTTCAAGAAATTAGCAAGGAAAATTGCCCTGATATTCTAGAACCAGAGGGTAAAATAAATATTGAAAGAACCCACCGATCACCTCTTGAAATAGATCCAAAAAGAGAAACTCCTAGGAATATTGTAGCCAAATTCCAGAGTTCTCAGGTCAAGGAGAAAATATTGCAAGCAACTAGAAAGAAATGATTTGAGTATTGTGGAAATACAATCAGGATAACACAAGACCTAGCAGCTTCTACATTAAGGGATATAAGGGCTTGGAATATGATATTCCAGAAGTCAAAAGAACTAGGATTAAAACCAAGAATCACTTACCCAGAAAAAGCAAGTATAGTATTTCAGGGGGAAAATGGTCATTCAATGAAATAAAAGGCTTTTAAGCATTCTTGATGAAAAGACCAGAGCTGAATAGAAAATTTGACCTTCAAACATAAGAATCAAGAGAAGCATGAGAAGATAAACAGGAAAGAGAAATCATCAGGGACTTACTAAAGTTAAACTGTTTACATTCCTACATGGAAAGATAATATTTGTAACTCTTGAAAATTTTCTCAGTATTTGGGTAGTTGGTGGAATTATACACACACACACACACACACACACACACACACACACACATAGACAGAGAGCACAAGGCAAATTGAATAGGAAGGAATGATATATAAAAAGTAAAATTAAGGGGTGGCAGAGAAATATATTGGGAGGAGAAAGGAAGAAATGAGATGGGGCAAATTATCTCTCATAAAAGAGGCAAGAAAAAGCTTTTTCAGTGGAAGGGAAAGGAGGGAGGTAAAAGGGGAAAAGTGACACTCATCACATTTGGCTTAAGGAGGGAATAACATGTACACTCAATTTGGTATGAAAATCTATTTTACACTACAGAAAAGTAGGGGAGAAAAGGATAAATGGGGTGGGAGATGATAGAAGGGAGGGAAAATGCAAGGTGGGAGTAATTAGAAGTAAACACTTTTGGGGAGGGACAAGCACAAAAGAGAGAATAGAATAAATGGGTCAGGATAGTATGGAGGAAAATATAGTTAGTCTTACACAACATGACTATTATGGAAGTCTTTTTCAAAACTACTTTTTCAAAACATATGTAGCCTATATTGAATTGCTTGACTTCTCAGTGGGGATGGTGGGAAGAGAGGAAGGAGGAGAAGGTGGAACTCATAAGTTTTAGGAATGAATGTTGAGAATTGTTTTTCATGCAACTGGGAAATAAGAAATACAGATAATGGGGTATAGAAATCTATCTTGCCCTATAAGAAAAGAGAGAATCTGGAGGTAAAGGGAGGAAGGGATGTGAGAGAAGGGAGGGCAGATTGGGGGAAAGGGTAATCAGAATTCACATCGTTTTAGGATAGAGGGAGAGGAGAGATGGGGAAAAATTTGGAACTCCAAATCTTGTGGAAATTAATATTGAAAACTAAAAATAGATAGATGATAGATAGATAGATAAAAAAGAATAAAAGGAAATTGCCCCAATATCTTAGATTCAGTTGGTAAAATAGAAATTGAAAGAATCCACTGATTACCTCCTGAAAGAGATCCCAAAATGAAAACTTCTAGGAATATTATGTCAAATTCCAGTGCTCTCAGGTCAAAGAAAAAATATTGCAAGCAGCCAGAAAGAAGCAATCAAATGTTGTACAGTCATAGTCAGGATCACACAAGATATAGCAGATTCCACCTTAAAGAATTGGGGAACCTGTAATAAGACATTCTGGAGGACCAAGGAGCTAGGATTGCAACCAAGAATAACCTAGCTAGCAAAATTGAGTATAATCCTTTAGGGTAAAAAAAAATGGATATTTAGTGAAATAGAGCACTTTCAAAAGGCCAGAGCTGAATAGAAAATTTAACATTCAAACACAAGACTCAAGAGAAACTTAAAAAGGTAAACATAGAAGAATAATCATAAGAAACAATAAAATTAAACTCTTCATATTCCTATATGGTAAGATGATATATATAACTTCTAAGAACTTTGAGACAGTTAAAAGGAATATACATAGACAAGAGGTCTTAGATGTAAGTCATTTATATTGGAATGATCTCAAAAAATATTAAAGAGTGAGAAAGAGGGATGAATTGAAAGAAGGGGGAAGGGAGTGATAGAATAGGGTATGTTTTTCTCATATAAAAGAAGTGAGCAAGGAAGAACTTTTACAGTAAAGGGAGAAATGGTGGGGGGTGGTGATGAACAATGCTTGAGCCTCACTCTCCTTGGAATTGTTTCAAAGAGAGAAAAATGTATACACACACACAACTCGTTTATAAAGGACAACACTTGAAACAAAAAGACCCACATAATTAAAAATAGGAAGCTGAAGCAGAATCAATTATGCCCCAGCTAAAGTAAAAAAGTTATGGGGAACAATCATGATCTCAAAGTAAAAGCAAAAATAGGTTTAATTAAAAAAATAATCAGGGAGACATTTTGCTAAAAGTTAACACAGGCAATGAACAATATCAAAAAATTTTACGGTAAGTTTCTCTAATAAAGACCTCTTTTCTCAAGTATAGAGCGAAGTGAGTAAAATTTATAAAAATAGCATTCATTCACCAGTTGATAAATGGTCAAATGACATGAATGGATAGTTTTCAAAAAAAAGAAATAAAAGACACACTCATCAGTGTGAAATGTTCTAAATCATTATTGATTAAAGAAAGACAAATTAAAACAACTCTGAGGTACCACTTCAAATCTCTCAGAAATGACAAATGCTGGAGGGGAAAAAAGGTAGCTAATACATTGTTGGTAGACTTGTAAACTGTTCCGACCATTCCGGAGAACAATTCAGAACTATGACCCAAAGACTCTAAAACTTGGCATACCCTATGATCCAGCAATACCACTACTAGGTTTATACCCTGAAAAGAACAAAAAAAAGGAAAAATACCTGTATGTAAAAAAAAGTTATAGCAGCTCTTTTTGTGATGGCAAAGAATTGGAAATTGAGGAAATGTCCGTAGTCAGGGAATGACTGAACAAGTTGTGGCATATGGTAATGATACAGCACTATTGTGCTGTGGGAAATGATGGGGGCGTAGTTTTAGAAATGAAACATGGCAAGACTTACATTCATTGATGCAAAGTGAAATGAGAACAGTAAGAGTAATGTTGTAATGATGATCAACCGTGATAGACTTGGCTTTGTTGTTATGTTTCAGTCATTCAGTTGTGTTCAACTCTTTGTGAGCCTGTGAACCATACAGTCCTTGAGTTTTCTTGGCAAAGCTGCTGGAGTGGTTTACTATTTCCTTCTCCTGAATTAAAGTAAATAGAGGTCAAGTGACTTGCCCAGAGTCACACTACTAGTAAGTAATTGTCTGAGGCTGGATTTGAACTCAGGTCTTTCTGATTCTAAGTCCAGTGCTTCATCTACTGAGCCATCTACTTTGATCAATACAATGATCCAAGACAGTTATAAAAGGCTCATGATGAAAAAATGCTATACAATTCCAGAGAGAGAACTGATGAATTCTGCGTGCACACTGAAGTATATTTTTCTCCCTTTATTTTATTCTTGCTTTTTTTCAATATTATTAATATGGAAAATTTTGGGATTTTGCTTGTATAATTAATATTGTTTTGCTTGCTTTCTCAGTGGGTACTTGAGGGGTGAGAGGGAGAGAATTTAGAACTCAATTTTAAAAAAAGAATGTTAAAGATAATATTTTTTAAAGAACAAAGCAATCATTTTTTAAAACAGAATCTACAGTCTATTGAGGGAAAGGGAGAGTTAGAGGGGAAAGTGGGGGGACAATATATATGTATGTATATATATGTGTGTGTATATATATATGTATACATGTATGAGTAAATATGAAATATATACAAAATAAAGTCAATTAGAGGCAGCAGAGGAGCACAGTGAATATAGCAGTCACTGAGCCTGGAGCTCAAATGAGACCTCACATAACTACTAATTGTGTTAACCTAGGCAAGTTACTTCACCACTGACTGCCTCAGTTTCCGCTTGTGTAAAATAGGGATAATAATAGCCCCTACTTCCCAGAGTTGCTGTGAAATTCTAATGGGATAATATTTGTAAAGTGCTTTGCAAGTCTATAATAGCTTCTAAAATTGCTAGCTATTATGGGATTGTTGTTATTATCATTATTCATTATAAAATTTGAGGAAAGGTAAGCATTAACCGTTCAGGGAACAGGTAAAGATCTAATGTGGTTAGAGGTATGTAAGCTGAATCTTGGGATCTAGGGGTTCTAAAAAAGAAAGGTAAAGAGAGAGAGAAAATGGGAATTGACGTGTTTTGGAAAGGGAACAGAAATTTCACCAGTTTGAGTGTAAATAATGTATATCTAATAAGACTGCAAGTAGAGTCTGGCACCAGATTGTGAAGGGCAGTAAAAGGCAAACAGAAGAGTTTGTTTTTTCTCAGAGGTATTAGGGGGCTACTGAAGCTTCTAGTAATAGAATGCAGCCTAATCTGACTAAGTATGAACCTCTTTTTTTGTCCTCTGGGTTTCTCTCAGCATTGATTCTTTAGAGAATATAGTGTTCGCTGACTCTGAGCCATATAGCATCATGGAAGGATATGTTTGTTACAAAGATGAGCCTTTGTTTCTGGGAGGAGGTGAGGGCCATTGAAAGTAATATACAACTTCTTGAAAGCAATTAATGTTGGTTTTCCTCTTCCTGTCCAATTCTGTGCCCAACACACTGTCCATCCACTGGGTCTGTCCAAGATCTACGAACTGACTGATGAGCTGTATCTGTAGGTTGTTCTTTCAAGGACAAAATTTGGACAACAGGCTTTTTCTATGTAAATTGTTAGGCCATGCTCTTTTGAGGGAAGGGAGGCTATGCAATGCCCTGGGGCTTGATGCCATCATCACCATGTCATCCACAAACAGAAGCATCTGGAAGCCTTCAGCATCTCTGGAGAATCTCTCTTCCATTTGGACTCTGCACATCCTCTCTGACAGTAGGAAATAGCCTCAGGGAGCATAATTCTCCCTGTTTCATGCCATATTTGATATCAGTAATCAGAGGGGCAAAAAACACATCCTTAGCACATCTTTCAGTGAATCCCTTAAGCTTTTGTCATGTGCATGAGAGACACTTTATTGGAGGAAGATCTTTAGGATGGCTTTTTGTTCTGTGGAATCAAATACCTTTTTTTAAAGAATCAGCAAACAAAGACTTGTTATATCCTCTTTCAGTGAACTGTGTGACTACTCAAAGATAATCTGTAGAAAATCTGGCTATACCCTTCTCATATCTTCATCAAGAATGCCCTCAATGTGTTTGTAGATTATTTTCTTTATTTTTTGTAAAGACAAGAACTTTTATGTTGTATGGGTTGACCACTATCTATAGTTCCTGTATTACTATTTTTTT
Organism: Notamacropus eugenii; assembly: GCF_028372415.1. Taxonomy (NCBI): domain Eukaryota; kingdom Metazoa; phylum Chordata; class Mammalia; order Diprotodontia; family Macropodidae; genus Notamacropus; species Notamacropus eugenii. The sequence continues at coordinate 300,689,278 of NC_092877.1, forward strand.
TATCATGAGGTGTGTGACTTCTGTCAAAATGTTTGCTATCCTTCCTTCTGTTCCTAAATTTGAGAATTTATCCCTCAACAGCACAAAGGTGTTAACTTCCTCTAATACCAACCTCTTTTGTAGTTACTTTATCCAGTCCAACTACTCTTGGGTCTTTGTATTCTCCATTACAATTTTCATTTCCTCATATCCTGACATCATATCAATTACCCTGATATTAAAGTTCAGATGTAGCAGTTCTTGTTATCTGTGAAGAAAAAAGTTTATTATAGGAGATTCTGTAGACATATTTCATTGTTCATTTCTATGTAGTTTTCAATTTTCATCCTCAAATGAGTCTCCCACATGATTTTGTATGATTGGGTCTCTCACCAAAATTTCTTCAAATTTGTTTTCCCTTCTCCTACCTTTTAAACTGAACTCCATGGACTCTGTGGACACGTATCAGGGGATCCATGAACTTAGAAGAGGAAAAAAAATCTTCATTTCAAAAGAATTTCCTTTGTAATTCTATGTGTTTTATTTTGCGTTTACATATTTTATTCTAAGAAGTCACTCATAGGTTTCAGCAAACTGCCAAAGGGGCAAATGTCACCAAAAAAGGTGAAGAACTGCTGTTGTGCTGCATTTTGCATCTCCTATATAAGACCCCCGAACTGAGATCCGAAACCAGTAATACCCTTGGCTGTTATATTCTTCAACCTGACAAGGAGATCATGTGTTTTGTGGTTAAAACAGTTTCTGTACCATTTTCTTCTACTCATTTTAGTGGCTGAACTACGAATCTTTAGAAAATGACGATAGCCACCATGATTAGGGGAAGAATTCATACCCAAACAAAAGATAGAGGGACCATGAGAGACAAAATAATTTAATGCCACTAAACCTAAAATGTTGTGCAAAAATAAAATCAGTAATATAGATGAAAAGGAATCACATAATCTGAGAGTTGTAAAAGAGCTTCAACAGCCATCTTGTCCAAGCTAAACACAAAAGAAATCTCTTCCATAACATATTTGGTAACGAAACTGTAGAGTGAAAACAAATTCTGTATTAAATATAATAAAAGCCTGTTTCCCATGATATAAAGGAAATCAATACAAATATACAAAACCAAGATCATTAGAAAAATATCAAAGTGCACAGTTTTCAAAAGAATCACAAACTCTAAATGATTATAGAAAAACATGCTGTAAATCGTTAAGGGAAATATACTATGAAATGGAAATTAAGAGAATTCTAAGTTTCTAATACATATCCTGCACTTTGGCAAAGATGACAAAAACTGAAAGCAGTCAACACTGGAGAAGCATTGAGAAGACAGCTGTTGGTAAATTGGTCCAACTCCGGAATATCAGTCTGTAATTATGCCATAAATATGACTAAACTGTTCATACTCACTGCTAGAAAAATGTCCCAGGGACATCAAAGACAGAAACAAAAGTTATGTGTATGTTTCCATGTGTGTGCATGCATGTATATGTATATGTAACAAAATATCCATAGCAACATTTTTATACTAGCAAAGAAGTAGAAATAAAGTGGATGCCCACCATTTGGGGAATGGTTGAATAAACTGTAGAATATACATGCAATTGGATATCCTTCTGCAGCAAGAAATCATGACTATAATGAAGACCAGGATGCATGGGAAAACATATTAACTGATTCAAAGGGTAGTAAGAAGAACTAGGAAGTGTGTTCATCCTTTGTTGCCAAAGAAGACCATGCTATCAGAGAAATAATGACATGACTTGCACTTGACTTTGTTTTGAGTGAAAGAGGGCTGTGCAGGTCACCAACCTCACTTCTCCTCCAGAGCCATCTGAATCCAGTGACCAGATATTCATCAGGATGACTGGAGATGAGGCAATTGGGGTTAAGTGACTTGCCCAAGGTCACACAGCTAATGTGTGTCAAGTGTCTGAAGTGAGATTTGAACTCAGGTCCTCCTGACTCCTGCACTGGTGCTCTATCTACTGCACCACCCAGCTGCCCCTAAAAAGAACTAGGAGAACAATATAAACAATTACTACAACCATGTAAATGGAAAAACAACAACAAAGCAATGAAACGGAATGTTGTTAAATTATGATCAAGCATGAACTGAGAGAAGATACGAAAAGTCATGTTCCTCTTTTCATTGAGGAGATGGGACATTATATTTTTGATGCACTGCATATAATGCCAGACTTTTTAAAATTTACCTTTTAAAATTAATTTATTTGTTTTCAATTTTTTACAATCACTTCCATAAATCTTAGATTTTTCTCCCTCCTCCCTCCCCAAGACAGCATGCAATTTTATATGGGTTCTACATGTATATTCTTATTAGCCACACTTTCACATTAGTCAATTTGCATAGAAGAATTAAAATGAATGGGAGAAACCATGAGAAAAAACAAACCATAACACAAGAGAAAATATCCTTCTTCATTCTGCATTCTGCTTCCATAGTTCTTTCTCTGAATGTAGATGGCATTTTGCCTGAAGAGTCCTTTGGGAATGTTTTAGGTCCTTGCATTGCTGTGAAGGGTTAGATCTACCAGAAACAGTCCTTGTACACTGTGCCTGATATTGTGTACAATGTTCTCCTGGTTCTGTTCATTTCACTCAGTATCATTTCATATAAGTCCTTCTGAGCCTCTCTGAAGTCCTCCTGTTCATCATTTCTTATAGCACAATAATATTCCATTACCTTCATATACCACAACTTGTTCAGTCATTCCCCAATTGATAGATATCCCCTCAATTTCCGCTTCTTGGCCACCACAAAGAGAGCTGCTATAATTTTCCCATTTTTATGATCTCTTTGAGAAATAGTCTCAGAGGTGATATTGCTGGGTCAAAGGATACACACACTCCTGTAGCCCTTTGGGCATAGTTCCAAACTGTTCTCCAGAATGGTTGGACCAACTCAGCTCCACCAACAATGAATTAGTGTTCCAATTCTCCCACATCTTCTCTATCATTTATCATCTTCCTGTTTTGTCATGCTAGCCAATCTGATAGGTGTGATGTGATACCTCAGAGCTGTTTTGATTTGCATCTCTCTAATCAATAGTGATTTAGAGAATTTTTTCATATGACTCCAGATAGCTTTAATTTCTTCCTCTGAAAACTGCCTGTTCATATCCTTTGACTATTTATCAAATGGGAAATGACTTGTATTCTTGTAAATTTGACTCAATTTTTTATATGTTTTAGAAATGAGACCTTTATCACAAACACTAGATGCAAAAATTCTTTCCCAGTTTTCCGCTTCCCTCCTAATCTTGATTGCATTGTGTTTGTTTGTCCAAAAACTTTTCAATTTAATGTAATCAAAATTGTCCATTTTGCACTTCATAATATTCTTTATCTCTTTTTTGGTCATAAATTTCTCCATTCTGTTCATCATTTCTTATAGCACAGTAGTATTCCATTACATTCATATACCACCATCTGTTCAGCCATTCCCCAATTGATGGGCATCCCCTTGATTTCCAGTTTTTGGACACCACAAAGAGAGCTGTTATAAATATTTTTGTACACGTGGGACCCTTTCCCATTTCTATGATCTCTTTAGGATACAATCCCAGAAGCGATACTGCTGGGTCAGAGAGGCCTAGAAAGACTTATATGAACTGATGCTGAGTGAAAGGAACAGAACCAGGAGAACTTTGTACACAGCAACAACCACAGTGTATGAGGAATTTTTCTGGTAGACTTATTACTTAGTTGCAATACAAGGACTTAAAAAATTCCCAATGGACTCTTGAGGTTTCCCTCCACCTCTGGAGAAAGAACTATGAAATTGGATCGCAGAATAAAGCAAACCATTTTCTTTTGTATTATGTTTTGTTTTGTTTTGTTTTATGGCTTCTCCCATTCATTTTAATTCTTCTAGGCAACATGACTAAGGTGAAAATGTATTTAATAGGAATGTATCTGTAGAACCTATATAAGATTGTATACCATCTCAGGGATGGAGTAGGGAGGGAGGGGGAAAACCTAAGATATATGGAAGTGTTTGTAGAACACTGAAAACAAATAAAATAATTTAATTAAAAAAATAAAAAATATATTTCTTCTTTATCCATAAATCTGACAAATATACTATTCCTTGCTCCCCCAATTTGTTTATCAGACTTTTTTTAATGTGTCAGTTTTGCTGAACTGTTTTCCTCCCTTTTTCTTCTTTGTTACAAAGGAGTGGATAGGACAGATTGGGAAATGTAGGTTATAAGAAAACAAAATTGTAGATAAAAATTAAAGGCAAAAATTATGAAATATACTTTTGGCAGAGAGGAAGGGGATTATTGGGGCAGAATACTATAAATTGCCAGGTGATACTGGAGAATTGGGTGTTTTTCTTTACCTTTCTTAGAAGGAAGGGCTCATTTTGGAGGTGAGGGAAGGTGGTTCTTTTCTGAAATGACCATAATATAAAAATGAAAACCTGCAATAAAACTCATTTGAAAAGAAAAGGGTGATAGTCTGTGCTAAAATTTGTTCTTTTATCCATTTCCCATTTCTCAGCAGTAATTGTTTGTTTAAATATGTCAGTCATTTTTATTCTTTGTTCTAAATTGGTATTGATTGTTATCTTCTTTGTAATAAGTCAGTAACTGTACACAGAGAGCTGATTTGGAAATAATTCTCACATCAGCAACCAGTCATTTCATGGCTATTAAAACATAATCACTTCCACTTTTTGTTACCTCACTTGGTGCTTGAGCATCTCTCAACTCTTCTCTTAAAAAAATATCCATGATATGACACATATAGTCATGAAGCTTCTGTATAATAACCTATGCACAACGCCTTTGGCTTCTCTCATTTCTTTCTCCTGAACTGTGTTTTCCAACATCTATTTCACCAGTCTTTCCTCTATCCACTTACATATTGAAGTCACATAGCATTAAAGCATATGTTGACTTAATTTGCAGGGTCTTACTGAGTTCCTTGTAGAATTTCTCTACTTCATCCTCTGCAACAGATGTTGGCAGAGAAGATGAAATTATCTTCCTGGTGGTCCTTTTGCAATTGTGAGCACTGCAATATGAGATAACCAGGTGTTTCATGAAATGATGTATCTTGTTGCGTTTGGAAGCATGATAAAATCAACTCTAACAACTCCTTTATTTGCTTCCCTAGGGAGAACTATGAGTCATCCTCCCATTTAACAGCAACCTCTCTTGATCGTCTGGTTTCATTTAGAGTGAGAATATCAAGGTTGATGATTTAGTTCTTCCAGTAATATGTCCACTGGTTGGTCATTGGACAAAGGCTCTTGTTTTTAGAATACCAAGTGCTAAGTTGATGTTCATAAACAGTCTAAAAACCATGAGGCAATCGCCCACCCTTTCTATTCCATGTGCCACCATTGCTGCATCATAAACATTCTCAGGATGAAAAATATTTTTATGTTATGGTTTGCCATAGCTCATAGATAGGAAAAATATGTTAATAATATATATACCATATAAAATAGTAGGAAATTGTTTTTTGTTTTCCTAATGAGGCAGTGCCAGAGCTGTTCCTAGAGGATTTTCTAAAGGGTCCTCTAACTAACTAGTTCTGTAACCTTGGGCAAACCATTCAAACCCCTTTGGGTCCCAATCTCCTCATCTCTACAAAGAAAGGTTGAATAACATGCTCTCTAAGATCTCTCCCAACTCTCAGTCTATGATTCTATATACCTAACTTATAGCTTAGAGTACAGGCCCTAGCCAAGGACTGGACTGGACAAAAAACATTTGTTATTTTCCAATTGTCTCAGATTTCAACATTTTACAAAGCTCTTTCACATGTGTTATCTCATCAGCTACTCAGGACAACCTGTGTGAATTAGAATAGGCAATATCCTGTTTAATAATGAAGAAATGGAGCTTTAGAAAGATTAAGTGGTTTGCTTAGGTCACCCTTTGGGGCAAAAAGGGCAACCTAAATTCCTCTGACACATGATATCCCTTCAAATAGAGGACAGCTAGCCTGTCTCCCTGAGACTTTTCTGTTCTAGGCTAAACATCCTTTAATTCCTTCAATAAATAAATTATGTGGCTTGATTTCTAGTTTACCAGCCTCATCACCCTCTTCAAGACATGGTCCATATTGTTCTTCTAAACGTGGTCTAGCATGTTAGTGGCATACCTAAAATATAGTATCCAGAACTGAATGCCCGACTTCGGGGGTAATCTGAACAAAGAGAAGTGTAGCAAAACAATCACTTCTCTGCTTCTTTTAATGCACTTCCATGCCTACCTAGGCTAGGTAAGATTAGCCTTAGGACCAAGATTAGAAGTTGGGTCTTCTGACTCTCAGTCCAAATCTCTTCTGAGAACATCTCAATGTCCTCTTGCAGTAAAACAATAGTGACAATGACCATGACCTTGCGCTAAATTATTTATCAAAGAACCCCCTTTTAAAACCTGATATCCTAAATGACCCTAGATCTGCATAGAGTTCTCTTATGAACTGACAGGTAAGGATCAAATATTTCTCCTATTTGACCACTACACGTTAGCAACTCTTGGATATCCCTGGAGAATTTGGGGCCTAAAGTTGGTATTTTCCTTTCAAGTCCTATTATACATATTGTCATTTTCTGTTTTAGCATACCATGTAGGGTGGTGTTATGTAGTGGGACACAGCCCATTAGAATGAATTCAACTGAGGAATGGATGAACAAGTTGTGGTATCTGATTTTGATGGAGTACTACTGCGCTATAAGAAATGAGGGGCTCAGTGATCTTCAAAAACATGGAAGCACAAAATAATGAAGAGTGAAATGAGCAAACCAAGAGAACAATGTATACAGTAACAGCAATACTGTTTTAAGAATGACTTTGAGAGAATATTTTTTAACTGTTATAAATACCCAAATTAACTATAAAAACAAATGAAGAAAGACACTATCTACATCCAGAGAAAGAGCAAGCAAAGAAAAGAAAAGGATTTCAATGAAAACCTTTCTAAGTTTTGGCTGGTGACCCACACCAGCAGTATTTTGTTCATCTTGCTACCATGACACTCATCACTAGAAGTAATTGTACAGGATGAATGTGGTGGGGTTTTTTTAATCAATATAGTGATTTGCTAGAATGAAGCCACATATAAAGCTTAATTGCATGATATAGTATAGCTAGCAAACAAATGTTTTACTTTTGTTTTGCCAATTCTAATGCCTTGCTAAAAGGAGAAAATGTCTAAAGTCTGATCTTGTGTCATATTATAAACTGGCAAGCAAATTTCATATAAAGATACTACCTAGTCTAAGTGGCAGTGATAAGAAATGAAGAGAGTATTTGAAATATAAGTGGCAATGGTCTAGCTTCCTTATCAATGTCCATCCTCAGATGTGGTGTTCTAAACTGAATACAGTTTATTTAACTATTTATTCTATAAGTTAAAAATAAATAAAATACAAAAAAACTTTAAAAAAACCAAATAACTGACCAAGGCAAAGGATTAAAGAAAGATCCTTCTTCTTGTTTTGGATACCATGTGTTAGTGGAAATCTAAGTGTATTGAGATAGATGAGAGAAAGGACTAGTCTGCTTCCCCAGGGCTGTCACATATTTGGTCTCCATTTTCAGACAATTTAAACAAACAGCTTCATCGCTGACGTTTTTTTGTCTTGAGTCAGCCCTTGACACTAGGGGTGATTGAAGGTTATATGTGTGATTTTTAACAAGGTTTATATCAGTGGAATCACTGTAAAGTGAAACAGCTTGTATACTCCTTGAAGTATGCTGTAAAGGACTAAGAATGACATTGTAAAGGGAAAGAAATGGCCTCTCCCCTTTGTGCAGAGTCTAGAGATTTGCCACATAGGATAGTCAAAGCAAGAGATTAAGCCAGAAGCTTTTTCAAACTTTTAACTGATGGTAGCAATCTATTCCCTGCCACTATCACAGAGAGAGGAAGGATCATGGAAGAAATACTGATTTTACCACATCACATCAAAACACCAAGTCATTTCAGTGCTAGGTCACCTCCTGATAGGAAACAGCCCAGAAGTTCATTATCTCCAGTGTCCAAATGCTGAGCCACACATATGGTTGTCTGGAAGCAGCTAAGGGATAGCTGCACTTTCTCCATACCATTTACGTTACAGAAACAACAGGTCTATTTAAGTTATACCTAATGTCTTATTCTCTCTAAATCTAACCTGTTCCAGTCAAAATCACTTATATTTTCTAATTCTATAAGTCTCCTGAGGCAAGCCAAAGTATGTCCACTTAGGATTCCTGGGGCAGTTAAACTCTTAATGCTACCCATTTGTTCCACCACTTTTGAGCTGAGAGAAGCATTTCTGACTTACCGTGTTACAATTTAAAGGTCCTTCCTTGGCTCTGCCTGTCTCTGTTGCTGGTACACTAACAGTTGCTTTACACAAAGTGTCTGCTCTCTTCCCATCAATTCACAAAGGATGTGTGATTGTATTAAAGGGATTTGTCCACATACTATAAATCCCAAGTAAATCAATAGAGATGGTGGGACAACTCCTGATGCACTGACATGACATATAAATCTGCATGTTCGCTGCTCCTATTCACCAGCTTGGGTATTTGGCATGCCAAATTTGAATCCATATACTACTCCCATCAAAGGCTGGCTCTTATTCATCTTTCTAGACTTGCATCATGATATCCCCCTTTTGGGTTATTTTTAAATTTGTTTTATTTTTAAAATTATTTTTATTTATTTCATTAAATATTTCTCAATTACATGTAAAAAATTTGCATTAATTTTTCAAAATTTTGAGTTCCAAATTTACTCTCTCCCATGGCTTTCCTCATCCTTTGAGAAGGCAAGCTATATATCAATAATATATAATATAATATGTAACAATATAATATCAATTATACATGTGAAGTCATGCAAAACACATTTCCATATTAGCTATTTTGCAAGATAAAATACATAGTAAAATAAATGAATAAAAATAAATAGGAAAGTGAATAAATAAATAAATATGAAAAATGTAAAAACAAGAGAAATACAAAGTATGCTTCAACATGTGCTCAGAGTTCATTAGTTTTCTCTTTAGGGGTTATCCTCCTTCTTGTAATCAGAACTCCAGTCCAGCTTACTTATCTACTGTTTGTGGTCTCTGACGTTTCACTTCTCCTTCCTCTCTGTGCCTTTGCATGAACTGTCTCACATACCTAGAATACATTTCCTCCTTATCTCCATCACCAGAAACTGCTAATTCCTTTTAAAACTTAGCTAAAGAGTCAACTTCTCTGCCTCACCCCCAGTAATCAAAATATTTTATATTTATTTTGCATAAATATATATATGTTTATTTATCTGTCTCCATGTTATTGTTTTTTTTTCCAGTAGAATGAAAGCATCTCAGGGGCAGGGAGTTTTTCTTTTTTATCTTTATCTCTCCAATGTTTTGCACAGTACCTTGCACACAGCTAGTATTTAATAAATGCTGATGAAATAAATCAAATTGAGTCACTATCACTCACTATCTGCTTCATTCTTAAATGGCACTGATATTTCAGTATATCTGATCTATCCCCAGCTCTAAACCTATTCAAACACCATCCTCTGCCCAACCCCATTCTTTGAGATTTCTAGAAACTACCTCTCCAAACTTTGGCCCTATAGCACCAATGTGATATTCACAGCGCCTACAGCAGCTATGAATATGCCAGCACAGTTGTGAATCACAAAATATAACAGACTGTCCACATGGAAGACAGTACCAAAGCATTTATTTAAATACCAGAAAGCTGAATCCCAATACCAGAAAACCAAATCCGTCATAGTAACCAAGAAGTTGATACACATTATCAGGCCTTCCCACAAACAGGCTCCCCTAAGCAAAATACCCTTCTCTCACTCACAGCCAGCTGTGCACTTCCTGTATTCTTCCCAACTCTGACTAGTCTGACCAACTTCCTCTCAGCTCTGTCTCAGCCTCTCCTCTTCCTATTCCACTCTTCCTGCTCCACCCATTCAGCAAACTTCTCCCACCACAAGCTCCATGTTACTCAGACTACTAGACAGGTCACATGGGCCTATTAGTGAATGGGAAAGATCTTCCATTTAAACTACGATTATAGGCCCTGATCTATTTTTCCTATAATCCACAGGTCTCCTGACAATTTCTGTCATGGCTTTTCTTTGCCTAGAACTTGTCTGCTCTCCCACAAAGAGAAATGTCAAAGAGTGACTGAGAAGTACCAAAGCTGAAAACCAAAGATACAAACCCCACTCATCCTAAAACTTCACTTAAAAAGAAAAAAATATGTGAATGAATGAGGTTTTTCAATATGAATGTGTATGTGTGTGTGCACACGTGTGCCTGTGCAAAACTGATAGAGCCTCAGAGTTGGATGACTCCTAAAAGGTCAAATCTTTCCATAACATAGAATGCAGGACTTGAAACCAGGAAAACCTAGGTTTTAATTCTGCCCCTGTCACATTTTAGTTGTATGACTAGGCAAATTACTTCTTTCAGTCTTAATTTCCTCATCTGTAAACTGAGGATTATAAAATCTTAGAGTCCTTATAGTATACAGTTACTGTGAAGCTCACATGTGATAATGGATCTGAAAAGTGCTTTTAAAAAAAGGTAGTATTCCAGGAGAATGTAAGCTCCTTGAGGGGAAAGACTATCTTATTTCTGTCTTCATATTTCCAGTACCCAGGACAATCACAACTTGTAATTAGCTTTTGTAATTGGTTATTGAACTGAATTGAATTGAATTGGACAATTTCTAGGTCCAAACTAATAAAAGAACCCAAAGAGAAAAAAGAATTTAGATTAAGACAAAAATATCAAAATTTTTTAAAAAGCTGAAATAGGCTCAAATTCTACTGAATTTTTTCACAAAATTAAATAAAATAGAAATGGAAAGTCTTAAAATTGAAGAGTATTTTTTTTTTTACAAAAGCAAATGAAGTTTAAGAGGAAAGCCAATGATAACACACCCTCTTCCTCTACCTTTCTTTTCTGGAAAGGTAGCCTATAGGGACAAACTACAGGTTGCATTTAGTCACCCAAATTACAATATTCTATTTGTCCCTGGGTGATGTATCCTTAATGCAGATTAAAAAAAATACTGGCACAGAGGCAAGATATAACAGAGACAGAATTCTTTCAACCAGGCAGACATCTACTGGAATACTCATTCCCTTAAAAGCAGAACATCTGACAAATTCTTGTTTGCCTGGATGACAATTTTCTCTAAGACTTGGCAACTAAGTAGATACAGGGATGATGAAATGGGGGAAATGAAAGACAGAGAAGAGTTGAAAGATGATACAGAGATTATGGATTTATATGACTGGAAGTACAGTGGTGTCCTCAACAGAAATGGGCAACTTTGGAAGATGGATGGATTTGGGGTTCTGAACAAGTATTTATTAATCCCCTAGTGTTTGTCAGACACTCTGCTAAGAGCTAGAGATGCAAAGAAAGGTTGGGTGAGGAGGATAGTTCCTGCTCTCAAGGAACTCACTGTCTAATGGAGGAAAATGTGAGTTCCATTTTGGGTATGTGTTGGTTTTTACTCATCCAGGTGGAGATGTGCAGCAGGTAGCTGGTAATGAAAAATGTTTAGGAGAGAGATTATGGCTGGGTTCAATGATTTAGGAGTCATTAGTATTTAAAGGATAAGTGATAGAATAACTTGCCCTCAAAGAAGAGATAAGAAAAAAGATTGTTCTCCCTTTGCAAAGATGGAAGACTATGGGTATAGGACATTGTATATACTGGTCAGATATTGGTAATTTTGAGGAATAGCTTTTATTCTTTTTTTCAAGGGCTAGCTCTCTAGGTTAGGATCAGGGAGGGATATACTTGGAAATGAAAATGATGTAAAAACAAAAGCTATCAAATGCAATTTAAAAAAAATAAAAGAGAGGTACTTGAATTCATGGGAGCCAGTGACATCACCAAGAGCATCAGAGAGCATAGAGGACTGGTCCTAGCCAGAGCCTTTAGAGATGCTCACACTTAGAGGGAGGGAGAAAAATGATAATCTAACAAAGAAAACTAAGAAGCACTAGTAAAAGTAACAGTCAAAATGATCAAAGGTCAGAAAAGGACAAAGTGAGTGTGGTGTTACAGAACCAGGAGAGGGAATACAGAAGAAGAAGGAAGCAAATAGTTCTAAGGGATGCAGAGAGATCAGGAAGAATACGAATTTTTTAATCATCTCCATTTCACAGTTGGAGAAACCAAGATTTAAAATAATGATATGATTTGTTCCAGATCATACGCCTGGGACTTGACCCCAATAATGGAGCTGGGACTGGAACCTAGGACTTCTGTTTCCAGAACCAGGACTCTTGACAATAAGAATTTTTTTTTAAAGTATAATCAATGTAAGAAAAAACAGATAGGCATATAGATTTGAGCAAATTGTTAATATTAGTAGATGGTTGAAAGACAACTCTCTGGATGAAAGACTGAATCTTCCTTTAAAATGAAGGGGCTAGACTAAATGCTCTCTAAAATCGTCTCCAATTCAGATTTGCTCAGATGTGAGCAAGGTTCCTATTTTGTTTTTTGCCTTCTTTATTAAGGGGATTACTCTGCAAGTTAATAATAGTAGGGCAAGCAGAAGGAATATGAAACCCAAGGTAGGTTAGAAAGTGATATTATTTCCTATAGGTTGTAAGCTACTTAAGGACAGGCTGTTTCACTTTTTTCTTTGGTTCCCAGGCACCTAAACGTGATGCCTATGGTGCCTGACACTTAGTAGGTGTTCAATAAAATTTATTATATTGAATGCAATATGACACCAGATTGACTTAAATGGCTTTTACTTGGCCAAAATATACATTTGAGGGCACTGAAAAACTTGCAGATGTGATGGTTGAATCATGCCAATAGTCTTTGAGGAACCGTGGAGAATGGGAGAGGTGCCAGAAGAAAGGAGACAATTTGTTCTGATTTTCAAAAATGGAGAGAAAGATGGATTCAGCATATTTGTCTGGCAAGCTCAGCGTCGTTCCCTGGCCAAATTCTAGAATGGATTATGGATTAGTTAAATGAGGTTTTATGAACACTAACATAGGGAAGCAGTCTTCCAGACTTGACTGAACGTTTTGATAAAGTCAATCAAAGACCTATTTTAGATGGAGTTAATCTGGATTGTAGTGGGACGCTTGATGAAGTTTGTCATGATGTCTTTGTGGAATAAATGTATAAATGTGGCCTGGATAACAGCACAATTAAAACAATTCATGGCTGATTTAATGTCCAGAAGACTGGTTAATGGATTGAAGTCCATTTAGCCAAGCTCAGACCAAGTCAGCCAGCTGTGCACCTGGAACGTCTTTCCATCTGTTCTGTCACCTTTCTTGCACTACCCAACCCTTGGTTTTCTACCTCCTGCTTTGGGCACAGAAATCAAATCAATCCTACCATGGTCTCTGAAAAGACAGGCCAGTAGACTACCCTCCAGATCAACTCACTGTTCCCATGATCCTCCAGATCAAAATTCCCTTCCATGGCTAGCACATGTGTGCTGTCTCCCTCTGAATATAAACTATTTAAGGGGAGGAACTACCCCACTTTTGCATTTGTACAAAGCTTGAAAGGCAATATGGGCATAATGAAAAGCAAGCCAGTCTTGGAGTCAGAAAACCCTGAGTTCAAGTCCTACCCTGATACATCCTGGTCATGTGGCCCTTGGCAAGTCACTTTTAAGGGACAGAACAGAAGCTAACATGCATTGGTAGAGAGAGATTCTTCACCTAAGAGTTCTCTACAGCAATGAAATCACAGGTCCAGTCTTCTATTCCCTATTCCCAGGATACTTTGCAAGTACTTAAAAAGCACTCTGCCATTCATTTATGTTCCCTATCAACCTTGAGGTAAGTCTCTACGGTGGTGACTCAACCATGTCGCATTTAATATTTTCATCTTTTATGTAGAGAGAAGCAGTTGTTTGGAACAACCTGGCAAAAGTCCAGTTTGAGTGAATGACACGGAACTGGGACAAAGAGTTAAAATACTGAATAAGAGAATCAAGACCCCTTAAAGGCTGCAAAAACCTGAACTGATAGGTCTAACTTAACAAAATGAAATTTAATAGGGAGAAATGTGATATTTTAACATTAGGTTCACAAAACTAGCTCTGGATTAACAAGATGGGGGAGGTGTGTCTTGATAGCAATTCATGTGAACAACAGCTAAGGATTTTAATTAGCTCTAAGCTTACTAGGAGACAACTTTCTAATGCAGTTGAAAAATAATAATAGGGTTTATAGAATGCTCTAAGTTTTGCAAAGCACTTTAGAAATATCTTATTTTCTAGGAGGTAGGTACTATTGGTATCCCCATTTTACAGATGAGAAAACAGACTGGAAGAGGTTAAATGATTTGCCCAGGAGCCACAGAACTAGTAAGTATCTGACACTAGATTTGAACTCAGATCCTCTAGACTTCAGGCCTAATATTCTATTCACAGTGTCACCTCAATGCAGGCTCAGGCTGTACTCAAAGCAGAATAACATTCAAAGATAATAAGCTCATCATAGTTTTGGATGATTGGCTCACACGTGAAATGCTGCTTTCAGTCCTGGACACTCTATTGTCAGAAGGACATTAACACACTAGAGCATATTCAAAGGAAGAGAGGAAGGATGATGACAGGAGACTCAAAACCATATCAGACAAGTAATATCTGAAGAACCAAAAATAATTAGTTTGGAGAAGAGGAGGCTGAAAGGAGAGAGTCATTTTCAAACACTCTTCTCTAGAAGAAGTATTTATTTATTCTCTCTAACTTCAGAACTATAACCAATGAAGGGAAGTCAGAGAGAGAATGATTTGGGCTTACTCTAAGGAAGACGCCCCCTTTTGACAATTAGAACTGCCCCCAAATGGAATAGACTGTCTCATCATGGAACATGGGTATTCAAGAAGAAGCTTGCAACTCTTTGGAGAAGTTGTAAATGATTCCTATTTGGAGTAGAAGGGGGGATTGGATGACTTCTAAAATCCACTCTAATCCCAAGATTTAATGATTCAAACATTCAAATGTTTAAGATAATAATAAAAAGGAAAATAACTAACATTTCTATAAAGCCAGATACCATGCTATACAATTTACAAATATTTTCACACCTGATCATCACAGATCTTGGGAGGTAGGTGCTGTTATTATCCCCATTTCACAGGTGAGGAAACTGAGACAAATGTAGGTTAAGCGACTTGCCCAAGGTCACACAGGTGATGTCTGGGGCTGAATTTGAAAATAGTCCAAACTAATTCCAGGTCCAGTGTTCTATCTATGGTGCCACCTGTCTGCTCTAAACATAATTCCTACAAAAAATTTATTTTATTAGAAAAGCATAGATGAAACACTTTTTGTATATTTAGTGGATACTCAGAAATATGTCATAAATTTTTTTGATCATGAAACTGGCAGTATTATTGGGAAGACTATAACCATAAAAATAGAATTGTAGAGACAGAATTGTAGAACTTGAGAGCTAAAAGGCACCTTTAAGGTCATCTGGGTGGCACAGTGGATAGAATACTGGGCCTGGAGTCAGGAAGATCTGAGTTCAAATCCAGCCTCGGACACTGGCTAGCTGTGTGACCTTGGACAGGTCCTTTAAACACTGTTTGCTTCTGATTCCTCAATTGTAAAATGGGGATAACAATAGCTCCTACTTCCCAGGGTTGTTGTGAGGATGAAATGAGATGTCATGTGTAAAGCTCTTAGTATAGTAGCTGGCATATAGTAGGCACTATATAAATGCTAGCTATTATTTTTTTACCATCATTATTTTGTACTTCTATCACCCCAATGTCATTTTACACATGGGAAAACTGCTAAGACTCTTACCTTAGTTTGTCTAGTGTTTCATACTATCCAAAGTGCTTTTAAATCTCTTATCACTTTATGGTCTCATTAAGTAAGTAAGGGAATAATAATTACATTTTATAGATGTAGAATTTGAATGAATAAATGAAAAATCATTTACTAAGCACTTACTATATATGTAACACATACAATTACTTGATTATATGGTCAATTAAAATATATTCAATCAAAGCATATATTCACTTATAGTTGACCCTCTTTTCCTGATATTTGTTTCTCATATTGCCTGCTGATAGAAATTATTAGGATGAATGATAAATCTGTCAGGTACCAAAGAAATCAAATCAACATGATGATTTTCAGGATTACTTATGATCAGTGCATTTTTAAAGTGAAAGAGGATTAGGAGTAGACCAGTCATGACCACTCTACAGTCCTGGGCAGAGGTGTTCATTTCCTGGCTGCATCTTATATGTGCTGAGTATCATACTGCCATCCATACAGCAGTCTAGAACATTGGGTAGCTATGTCAAAGAAGGCCAGATGTGTTCTTTATTTTGATATCACTAATTTGTAACTAGTTAAGTTCCCTGAACATTAGACATGATTCTTTCCCTTGAGTCCATAATCAAACCACATTAAATCATGTCTTTTCCTCTCCCTTCTATCTCTGCCTGTCTCCCTTCCTGTGTTTCTCTTCTCTCTGAATGATTCTCTCTCTGTCTCTGTCTCTCTCTCTCAACTCTGCCTCTGTCTTTCCCTCTTTGTCTGTCTTTTGTGTTGTCTTTGTATGTTTTTGTCCTTTAGTTTCTTTGTCTCTCTCTGTTTTTGTCCTCCTTCTTCCCCTTTCTCTCTTTCGCCTTCCTTTCCCCTTCTCCCTCGCCTTTCTTGCCCCTTCTCTTTCCCTTCCCTCTCTCTTCTCCATGAAAGTTCACTTTCTGGTTGAGTGCTCATTTTGTATTGTATATTGATTTCCTCTTAAACACAACAGGTTTTCTTAGCATATAAACACATTAAATAAATTCAAAAACATTAAAATGCTTCATACAATCATCATATTATTGAATGTCACAGAGGGAGGATATTAGTGATCTAATTTATTCTGACCCATTCATTTTACTGGTAAGGAAAATGGAGCTAAATGACCTATCTAGGGCCTCATAGATAGCAAGAAGGCAATAATCCAGGTCTTCTGAGTCCCCCTTTGATGTTCTTCCTGCTATGTTGGGCTGCCTCCAGTTCATATATGCATTCTGTAAAACTTTTTTATAACACTACCTTGGTCTATAGCTACCCCTCCCTTGACATTTCATGGAGCTATCAGGGCTTTGATGTTGGGGACTGAGGAAATGGAGGGGATGCAGCTGGGGGTAGGGAGGGAACAACAGTGATCCAGCTCCTCAATACACTGCCTGCTCTGCAATGATGAGCCAAGCCCAGAAATGGCAAATGTATTTGCCAGTAACATAGTAGCTGAGACCTGGGTAAGCACTACCCTCATAGGCTCCAAGTCACACCAAATCCCAAATTCCACACCTGGGGTGAGTCAAGATTTTGACTGGAATTTCTGTACCTCTGATGATTGGCCCTGCTGGATGCCTGAGTCAAACATTCTGTGTAAACTGTTGTTTACATGACTTGGACACAAACTGTACATTTCCTAGAACTCAGAGGATTGGATTAATCCTATGTCTGGGGAACCTCTGAGTTCCAAAAGAATGATGGGCTGGTGGTCCCTTGGTAAATGCTTGATTATCATGCATTGGTTTTTTTGTTACTAAATCCTGGTTATATGTTTAGTGATCCCATGCC
The DNA here is from genome assembly GCF_028372415.1 of Notamacropus eugenii. NCBI lineage: Eukaryota > Metazoa > Chordata > Mammalia > Diprotodontia > Macropodidae > Notamacropus > Notamacropus eugenii. The sequence goes on from NC_092877.1 coordinate 300,706,884, forward strand.
AGGAGTAAAAACAACAGTATGCAGTATGAAAATACATTTGTCTGCTTTTGTGAAGGGTTGATCTCATTATGTTAAGATCTCTTTATCAGGACTCATGGAAATATAGCAAATCTTAAAAGGAGGAAAGTTTCACCAGTTGCTGCAAACTTGAGAGCTAGTTTCTGATTGGGTAAATCCGCAAATCTGCACACCCCTTGGCATTAAATCTTCCCTGCCACATCAAGAGAGATGAGCCAGAAAGGCAGGTCACTGACTCTCTGAGAACCCCAGAGAACACAACACTTCTCAGCACTTCTATTCATCAGGACATGCACAAGACACCAGGTGAAACACAGGGTTCTCCAGCAGCCCAGATCCTAAGTTGAATCAGGTGAGTGTCTACCAACACCACCTGGTGGTTAAATTCTTTTGCTTGTCTGAACAGCCTGGCAGCTACCTTGTTATTGCTTCTCTTTCATTCTCTAAGAGGACCATGACATCAGAAAGGTGATGTCATGACTTGCAAATGAATTGGATTTAAGTGAGGAAGGACTATGCAAAGTCACCAGTCTCACTCTCTCCTCCTGAGTCATCTGGGTCCAGTGGCAAGACATAGATCAGGACAACTTGAGATGCAGTGGAGAAGCTTGGCTTTTTAAGATAAGGTCTTTCTCAGATCTCAGTTTTTCTGATTAAACACCTATTCAGTGATCAAGGCTAGGTAAGAAATGAGGCAAAGAATGGCCTCTTCTACCTAGTTTAAAAAAATCAATCTGGGAGGAGAAGACTCTCAGGAATTCTGCCCAAAACAGAAACAATTGCTATTTACATTCACCCTTAACCATCAGAACTCAAACAATGACCAAGTGAGGCTTGGGCTGGGACCTATTATTGATCAATCAAGAGCCGGAGTCATTTGGATTTACTTTAAGGCATGGTCCTCAAAAAGAAATATAGCTGGCAAACCCCAAGATATTTTGCAGGTTTCAGGGATCAAAATTTCCATTCCTTTGGTCAGAACACCTGCAGGTAAGGGTGCGGTTCACTATGTGGTCAGAGGAAGAAGAAGGAGGGAGGGGGCAGGTAGCTAAAACTAATATTAATACAATGATCAAACTAGATGGGCTTTTCTTTACTTCTGGACAGGTTGAGGTGATTTGTACTAAACTTTGAAGCCCATGAAGACTCCACATTAGAGCTCTAAAACCTATAAAAGATTAATCACAAAGAGAACTATAACTCCTGCATGATCAAAGTAAAAATTCTATTTTTATGGTTGCCTGTGTTTTATCCTCTATAAATTTTGTAATAATGATTAGATCCAAAGTATGAACATCATTTACATACATCAAAATGTCTCACACCATCCTGGAGAACTTTTACAGTCAGTTAAGCACATGCAGCAAGTACAAGAAAGCACATTAGGAAGTCCAAAGCTCCAGACTCTCTTGAGCATTAATCAATACCATCTCTCCAGGCAGGATAGTGTATGTACATATGTTTGTGTGTACCGTATGTTTGAGCTTGTGTGAATATACAAAGGAGATAATGGTTTTCTGGATCCAGAATTGTGTTCTCTTTTGTATGCACACACAGGAAGAAAGCTTTCTGCATTTGTCAGAAATTTACTTACTTCAGCTCTTTTCCTCTTGCCAAGGTAATCAGCCTCATTTCCCAGAAATTGCATTTCTCTAACATTGACCAGAAACACTTTAGAAATGGCAGCACAGGAAAGGGCTAGAAATAGTTGCTATTTAGCATTGTCCCTTTCTCCAAACTGTGCCCAGAATATGTTAAAGTTTATAGCTGACAAAGATGCTGTAGGTATTCCCAAAGCTGTCTCCCCAGCACCTATCTCTTGTCTTTGCCCTCACTTATTTCTGGATTGGATTGATTTTGCCTTCTAGCAAGGAGTGAGAAGCCTCCCCTTCAGAGGTTATCACGGAGGGATTTAAGTCTGGGCACGCTGGCAGACATGTACCAAGGCAATGGCAACTACAAATTGTGTGTGGTACAAGCTTTCAGGGTAAACATCAATTTCTCCAATTTACTATAGCCTGAGAACCTTATAAGCTTAGCGAATGAATTGTGAGTGTAGATTTTGTACTGGATGGATGGATCAGGGCTTGCTTTTATAAAGCTCTGTTAATGTGCGCCAGAATCTTCAGTTTAAATATTGTGAAAGGGTAAAAAAGTCACAGCTGGTTCTCTTATTCTACTTACAAAGGATTCTTACAACCTTTATAGACAATTTCACAGAAAGTACACACCTCTATCCAATATCTGGACCCTCTTCCCTTTTTTATAGAAAAGAAGCTATTTACCACCTGTGTGGCTTTGGGCAAGTCACTTGGTAATAGCTAGCAATTTATGTTTTAGGGCATGTGAAACACTTGACATGTTTTACCTCATTAGATCTTCACAACAACCTGAAATGGTAAACCCGACTATTACCCCTATTCTACAGATGAGGATAATGAGGCTCAGAGAGGTTAAGTTACTTGCCTAGGATCACACAAATAATAAGTGTCAAAAACAGAGTTAAAAGTCAGATCATCCTGATCAAATCCAACTCTGTACCCATTGCACCACCCAGATGCTTCTTAACCTCTAGAAGCCTCAGTTTTCTCATCTGTAATATGAGGTAGTTGAACTAGATGACCTCCAAAAGCCATTCTAGCTCTAGATTGGTGATCTATTAACTCTCCTTCCTGTATTAGAACACTGAACTAACACAAAAGTTCTCTACTCTCCTCATTCCTTCTACTTTTCCTTTGAGACCCTGCTCAAGCTCTGCCCCCTCCATAGAGCCTCACTGACTCTCTCTCTTTCCAGCCTTTAAATCTGTGTATCATTTATTGACTGTGTCCTCATCTGTTTAACAGTGGGTCAGGCACTGGACTGCCTTGTTATGTGCCTTCTTTTATCTGTTCTTTAAATCTTTAGTTACTATTCAACTCTTCGTAGATTTAGCTCTAGTCTTCCAGTCTGCACTGTGGCATCCTCAAGGATAGAGACCATGTCTCATATGTCCTCCTGTCCCTCAGTGGCACTTAACATAATACCTTGTGCTCAGTAGCTGTTCATCTGTTGTTTGGATTTGTGGGCATGAAAGGTCCCTTAAGAGCCAAACAATGCAAGAAATCAATCAGATCCTACAAATTTATATTGATCTGAGAATGATTAAATAACAGGAAGATATCAAAAGACAGGAATTTGAGTCCCAGCTCCACCACTAACTCTGTATGTATGGCCTTGGAAGAGTCTCTTAAACTTGTTTTTCTCATCTGTGAAATATGGCTAACACTTGTACCAGTTACCTCATAATTGTATAACAATAATAATGATAACAAGCCAACATTTATACAGCACTTTCAAGTTTGCATAGCATTTTGCCTACAAAATTTGAATCTCACCCAACTATGGAGATAATTATTTATTTGTTAGGGCCTCTGAAGTAGCCTTCCCATGAAGCAAATTAACAGTTCAACTGCAATTTAAAAGCAGTTTTAGAAGGTTGAGGATAAGAGACATACCTAAGTTTACATTGCTAGGCAAGTATTAGAGGGAGGATTTGAACAAAAGTCTTTCTGACTCCAAGTTCAACATGCTGTCCACCACATCGCCCCATGTTTGATAGAATAATTATGTATTGGATGAAAAGCTCTATGTAAATAGATCAACTGAAAAGAGTTATTTCAATAGTCAGCCATCCTTCCCATTTAACGTGAAAAAATGTTGGAATGTAATAGTTTCATGTTAGGGTGAATTTAAAGAAAAAGTTTAATGACTAGAATGGGAATTCCTATAATCATGGCCCATAGATTGAATTTTAGAACGATCTTCATGGTTTGTTAGTAATGTATCTGTTATACATTAAAAAAATATTTTCCAAGACGTCTCCATGGTTTATCTTTCTTGGTCAAGGGTGTTCCCTAATGTGGAATGTAAACCTACCCAGTTCTTGTAATGGCAATATAATGGATTATGTATATTGTGTCAGGTTAAAAATGAAACTCAGTGTAGTATTACAGCAATTTATACAGACACACACACACACACACATACACACGGGCTTATTCAGCACCAGATATTTAAATTTCAAACCCATTTAAATATTCAGCTGAAACTAAAATAAATTTTGAAAAATGGAATTCAATAGAAAAGCTCCATTAAAGGTAAAAGTGCTTCCCCAAACCAATTTGGTTCTAAAAGGAAGCCGGGAAGGAAGGTTTTCACAGTTGCAACACCTGCTGGGGGAACATTGTCCATTTTTCTGCACAGACAGAAGACTAGCTGGATTTCTTTTGGCGTGAACTTCATTAGCAAAGAAAAATGGAATCTTGGGTCCCAGGCACTGTCTCACACACACCCAGCCACCTGTTTGCTAAGATCCCAAACTCCATACCTAGCCTGAGGCTGTCTCTTTCCATTGTCCCACCCAATACAAACTTACTTCATCTTCCTCTTCATGTGTGACCATGAGTTGTCTTTAATATTTTCTCCCTGCAAAATAAGGGATAACTGACCAATCTGCCTTCTGGATGCCAATGTCTCCATTCTCAGAAAAACATCCTGCAGGATGTTTTCATTGGATTAACTGAAATGATTGCTTACACAGAAATGCACACCCATCCTCAAAGGGTGTTTGAGAACCAGGCCCTCAGCCTCTCCCTCTCTGAGCTATTCTTCAGAAAAAATACAGTTAAAATAATCAGCTAAAATTACCCAGTTCAAGGCTTGAAATCAGACATAAACAGTGAAGAGGTAAATAGGGAACTCTGTGAGCAGATGAAAGGAAGGATCCCAGAGACAGGGAAGGATAGATTATTGTAAAGAGAAATGAAAATAGGAAACATTACATAAAGAAATATGGAATCATATAAATAGAGGCCCTAATCCAGCTGACTGTAAATCCCTTTTCCTTAATTGGTTTAGAAACTGTGGGCTGTAACGTGAGACAGAGGGCTCTCAGCTGCTATGCTACTGAGCTGCCTGGAATCTCATTAAGTGGAAGACAATAACAGAGCTGACAGCTCCCTTTCTGTAGGGGCACTTAGAGCTAATCTGCTATTGAGACTAATACAATTATGTGGGATTATAGGATTGCCATTGATACATAGATTTGGGAATTCCCAGTGGAGGAGAGAGTTGAGGTTTTGCAAATGGGGGGGGGGGGGAGACGAGAGGGGTTGTAAAGACTGCAAAATTCCTATTTATTTAAATTCCAAGAGAAATGATCAGATTTTAGGATTGGGGTCTGGGTCTAACCATTTCCCAAAACTAAACAGTTGGGATGGGATTCCTTGAATAGTTTCCGCTCTATTTAACTTTTTCTTTATACAAAGCACTGAGAGATCTTCATGCAGAGGTGTTCATTTCAAATTATTCTTTATTTAGGTTTATTTTCAATCCAGGCTTTTGAGAGGAAAAAACCCCCCTATTTTTCATAGTGACAGGTGGTGTTAGTGTTGTTGTTATGATTCTGTGGAGTATATATAGTAACTTAAGGTTTGCATGGCCTTCTACATACATTATCTCATTTCATCCTCCTCCTGCCATTATCCCTATTTCATAGATAAGCAAACTGAGGGCTAAGAGAGGTTAAGTGACTTGCCCAGAGGCACACAATTAGTATGCATCTTAGAATTTGAACTCAGGTCTTGTAGGCCCCAATCCATCACTCCACCACCTGTAGAGACAGTCAGGTAGAAAGTGCTAGATTTAAAAATCCAAGTTCTTATCCCTACCTCAAACACTTGTTGGCTATCTGACCTTTCTTTAAGCTTCACTTCCCTCATCTGTGAAATGCGAATAAAAACTGCACCCTTCCTTAGAGAGGTTGCACTGAGGCTCAAATGAAACATGTTAAATACTTGGCAAATTTAAATCTATTTAAACGTTTGCTATTCCTTTGATAATATCTCTAAATATACTTTACAAGCTCAGCTCTTGGAGGTGTTATGGGGCACTTCTGAGGCCTCATCAGCATTGACGATGCCGCCTAGACAGGAGAGCCAAGTCAAGTTCTTTCTTTGTATCCATTCCAGGATACACGAAATGCAAATTGAATTAACTGCAGAAAAAGGCATGCAGTATTTATCAGACTCAGTTACAGAGATTCCTTATGGAAAACAGTGACTTATTAATAACAGCAACGACTCCTCCCTTAATAAGCCTTAAACCTATCTTCACAAATTAGCTTATAACAAGTACCTAACACCTCACCTATCCATCCTTAAAGCTGCATGAAAGCAAAGTGTGGTATTTCTCATTCCTTGGTTAAATATGACCTTTCTAATCAGTTTCATTCATTGAATTTTAAGAAATAGTGACTACTGTAAGTGACACTTTACAATTCTCCGCTATCCTATAACAGTGCTTCACTAATTTCATTCCAAAGGCCTAAGAATTAACCTAAAAGTACCTAAGTCTCCAGGGATGCCATTTTATACATGTTCTGTCTAACACAACTAGGAGATTTTGAGCTCTTGAGTCATTTATTATAGTACGAAAAAGAAATGCTTAGAAAAAATGGAGAAGTTGATTTCAAATCTTCCTCTTATAGACCAGCAGTGGCAATGAACCTCTCTGCCTCTAATATTACATTCAGAAGATTTACTCTTTCTTGCCATTGACAAGAGTTAATTGCTAATTAAAAACTGGAGTTGAGACAGCTTTAGAATATAATCCACTGAGAAGGAGGTGATTAGGAGACACCCAGAGGGCCATGCTTTGGCCAAAGGCTGCCTAACTCCAAATCCCTCTCCCACTAGCCTGCCACTGACTTCAAAACCTCACCTTGCTCCTTTGGGTAAAGGCATTTTCTTTCTGAGTCCACATTTCAATGTGAATTCTCAGGAAGGATAACCCATTTTCACAAAGTTTATTTATCAACTTTCTAGCAAAAAGAAAGACTAAAGACCCTAGGACACAGAACAAGTAAACTTTGAAAGGAAAGGGCAAGGGGAAAGGAGGTAAAAAATAAAGCAGCAAACAAAGGCAAACTTTAGCTATTTTCAGGGCCAAGCTTACACATATGGGTATACATACAGACATGTTAGTACATGTTTTGTCCAATTCTGAGAAAGAAAAGACATTTTTTGAATGAGTTCTTTAACATTTTACCTTATTCCTAACAAATTCATTCCTTTCTTTGATGAATGTGAGGCTCTCTTCCATGTTGGTACTCCTTCCAATGGTATAGATTACAACCTATCCACACGCCTCATTTTGATTTGTCCATGTTCTTTCTTAAATATTTGGGGTGGGGGAGGTTCATCCAGCATGACATTACTGGGGCCTTGATATTAATATTGAGGAACTGAGCAAAGTTATCTTTATTACATTTTTCAAGGATTCTTGTATGATTTTGGCTTAGGAAGAAGGTGTCTTAAAAATGTCTCCACAAATTACCTCTTAGCAAGCATACAACACCACATTTTGCCCATTGTTAAAGCTACGTGAGAGCAATGTGGCATTTTTCATTTCTTGGTTAAATATGAACTTCCAAACCATTTTTATTGTTGGTTTTTAAGTACGAATAGTATTTTAAGTAAATTAGACTGATTCAAAGCAACCTTACTGTTTTGTTCCATCATGGTTTGCCAGTTACTGTCTGGGTGATCTCAGTCAAGTCATTACACATTTCTAGGTCTCAGTTTCCATTAGTATGGTTTACTGCATGCCGTGCATTGTGCTAAATGCAAGGAATACAGGAACAAATAAAAATAAAAAACAATATCTGGCCCTCAGGGAGTTTACATTTTAAGGAGGAAAGCAACATATGAAAGAAAGCTGAAAAAATGGTGCCAGTGTGAGGAGACAGTGGAAAATAGAACTGGGAGAGTCAGAAGAGTCCAGGGAGCATTAAAGGAGTAGTCCTGAATACTTTCCTTAAAATGGAGCTTCCAGGAGGAAGTGACCTGTAAAAGGAAGAAGCCACAGAGGTAGGTGATCTTCTAAAGTAAGAAGACTGCTAGATAAGTCAGGAGAGTCAGGAGTGTAGCTCAGATAGGAATATAGAGCTGAAATGCAAATGCTTTTTTATGCTAAACAAACAAGTAGACATAATGGGATCTTGTGCTTTCCATTCCTTTCAGTCAACTGCATGACTTCAAAGCTATGGCCTGCCATTGCAAAAGCCTGCCATTATGATCTTTTTATCCAAGATTTCCTTGATATGCAAGTTGAATAATCTCAAAAAGATTTTATTGAGTTGGCAAAGTGGGCATATGGGTCAGTAGAATTATATGAACGTTGATTTAACGGACCTTAGAGGTTACCTATTCCAATCTCTGATTTTACAGAAGAGGAAACTGAGACCTAGAGATATGTAATGACTTAACAGAGATCGCCCAGATGGTAATTGGCAAGGTTGGGACACAAACTCAGGTCTTATAACTACAAATTGAGTTATTAAAAATTTTTAGATTACCTTTATTTTTTTTAGGGAAAAGATATTTGTGAATTTTTTTCAATTTTTGTTTTCCTCTCCTCTTTCAGAAACTTCAAGAATCAATCCCTAAGAACTCACATTTGTGAGTTTCTTCACAATTCTTCTCCTTCACTTCTTCACAGTTCTTCACTTCTGCAGCATAGATATGCCCTGTTTACGCTAGATCTAGTCTAACTGCTTTTTCCATTTTTGTTTTCTTTTGAGCCATTTCTATTTCCTTATTCTGCACATTAGGAACCAAGATGAAGCAGCTAGGTAGTGCAGTGGATACAGTGTTGGATCTCAAGTCAGGAAAACCTGAGTTCAAATTCCTGCCTCAGACTCTGACTATCTAAGCGACGGGCAAATCATTTCACCATTCTGAGCCTGTTTTCTCATCTGTAAGATGGAGGTAATAATTGCACATACTTCCCAGGGTTGTTGTGAAACTCAAATGAGATCACATTTGGAATGCATTTTCCAAACTTTAAAAGGTTATTTAAACAGTAGCTATTTTTATTATTAGTTATTATGATGCCAGAGTAGATATGTGGTAATGCCATCGTCCCTGAAAAAGAAAAGGGTTTGTTATAGACATATTCATTTGTCTTTCCCATTTTTCTTCCACATATTGTCTTCCTTCTGGTTTCATCCTTAAATATTCATTGACCATAGAGCTAGGGCCATCTCATCCAACCTCCTCCTTATACAAATGAGGAAACTGAGGCTCAGAGGAAATATGTGACTTGCCCAAGCTAACACTAGTTGTAAGGACCAGGGGTAAAGTTTAAGGCCAAACCCTCTGATCTGAGAGCTTATGTGCTTTCTATTCTCCTGAAATGCTTTCTAAGGTTGTTAGGATAATCTGATTTAATTGGGACCCCTGCCAAGCTTTCTATAAACTTGTTTTTCCCTTTATGCTCCTTGCTGTTTTATAGAATGATATTGCTCATAATCTTCTACTATTCTTCCCCTTAAGATTTTACAAATGAGTTTATGTTCTAAGCTGGTATTGCCCTTGGCTGTCATATCTCTCCACTTGGCAAAGAAATAAGGTTTTTCTGGCTGAGGGAATTTCTAAGCTCTTCTGGTCTACTGTTTGTGGTGATTGATTTACATTGGTTAAACCTCCTTCATTCCCCCTATAAGGAGAGCTTCAGCTCCAGGGAGAAAAGTAGGGATTATTTCCCTTTCTCTCCTATTTTTTATCTTTAATCCTCAACAAGTATAGTACCTGATCTACAACAGGTTGGAATGTTTAAGTTGCTCAAAAGAAGAGGGGATTGTTACTAATTGTATTAAGTTTAACTGCTCCCCAAGTAAGTATATTTGCTTCCAGATTTGTAGCAAAGAGAACTAAGGCTCCATAAACATCGCATGATAACTACTATTGTTAAACACTACTACCATTCAAGAAAATAGAAGAAGGTGTTTCTAAATTTTCACTTTGGGGATTTGGAATGTAACTTTTTGCTGCTATAGTAGTCTTCCTTTTGGCAGAGGAGGTGGGGGTAGAAAAGAAAGAGAGAGAGACAGAGACAGACAGGGAGACAGAGAGAAACAAAGAGAAAGAGAGAGACAGAGAAGAGAGAGACAGAGAGAGAGGTGGGGGTAGATAGATAGATAGATAGATAGATAGATAGATAGATAGATAGATAGATAGATAGATGGATGGATGGATGGATGGATGGATGGATGGATGGATGGATGGATGGATGGATGGATGGATGGATGGATAGATAGATAGAAACTTCACATATTTAAATAGTGGTTTGGTATTTTCAAAGAGTTATCCTTATATCGGCTCTGTGAAATAGTTATATCATCTATATTTTACAAATGAGGAAACTGAGACTGAGAGATTAGAAGTGATTTTCTGTAGATCACATAGCTTGTAACTAGCAAAGACCAGATTTGAGCCAACCCACCTTTCCATACTGACTTCATGCTATTTTCTTTTCCTTACACTACACTCCAAACAAAGTGTCCTACTGATTCTATCTCAGGTCTTTCTGTATTACCATAAGCCCTCTTCCATGTCTTGTAGTCATCTCTCTTCACCTTTACCTTTTCAAATCCTTAGCTTTCCTCAAAGGCTAAGCTTAAATGCTACTTCCATCTCATAATGGAAGTTCTCCCCAAATTTTTTATTTACTTATGCATGTACATGTTATAGCTTTCTAGTAGAGTATAAGCCCCTAGAGAGAACATGGACTCTTCTCCACTTGTTGCCATCCTACAACCACAGCCTGGCATAGGGCCTTGTATACGATAAGCACTTAATAAATATTTGTGGAATGGCATTGAAATAGTATCTATCCACACTGTATACACACATATGTATATAGTATGTATATATATATACATACATGTATATGTATACAGTATACAACCTTATAGCATACAACTGGATTTATATAGTATATGGATATGATAGACATGTATGTATTTATGTTATACACTGCATACAGTATAGATGAACACCGCCCCCTCCGGGGTTGAATCCCACCAGAGAGGTTTAATTCCATGATGAAGGCTGAAGAACTTGGACTTCTGGTCCAGGAATTTTGTAACTGTTTCTGAGGTCACCCTGAAAATTAGGTCCTTGAATATTATTATTCTCTTTTCCCACATGAGGAAATGGGACCCTAACAGTAGGACCTTATTAAAGCCACACAGAAAGATGAAAATTAGTCCTCAATTTCCAAAAACCAGACTCACAAACTTTGGGATAAAAGAATTTAACACTAAGCATATGGGGTATAAAATATGCATACCCACTTGAGCATTGTTAGAATTAAGGAGGGAATTTTATGTCATTTTAGAATGTGGTTTATAATTGTCCAGCTGCAAATGGCATTGTGTGTGGGCCTCTTTTACATATTCAGATATGGGAGAGTGTTAGCAATCTCCCAAAGGAACCTCATCCAGCCAAAACCCAAGTACAATCAAATGGGAAAAATACAATTGCAGTTTGATTTATATGTGCGGATATACCCTTCATTTTCAGTATGTATGGAATGTAGCCATTTATGATTCCATAACCAGAGGAATAAAATTTGAATATGTAGTAAAAGGAGAAATGTACTTTAAATGGCCTTTAGAAACAGAACCATGGCAGTAGTCAGAAGACCAGAGTCATTAATGTAATAGGATATATTGCTAGATACACATGCAAAACATGGCCTGCCAAACACACGATTAAAGGCAAGTAAGATCTAGCAGAAGCTTCCTGGAAAAGGTTAAGATACAGTCAAACAGTCAGACATTCCTTCCAGTTGTGCATAAAGAGAACAATAAAACATAAACTAGAAAGTTCCTGGACTCATGGAATACCCCTACCCCACCCTACCCCCACCCCCATTCCCCACCACCAACATAAACCTGTTTTTACTTCTACAAAAATAATACAAGGAAAGAAATGTAACCATTTTATAATCTGGCATGTTTTTATCCCCAAATCCCTAAGCTTTGTACCATATCAGATTTTCAAAAGACATCATATACAGTCACAAAGCAACTGAAAATGGATCAACCATTTACTCATCTATGCATACCATCACTAATCTAATCACCATTGGCAGCTGTGATTAGTATAGGGCTAACTGGAGACATGTAACAGGGTCCTGAAATGGGGGATGGGGAAGGGTGCCTGATTTTTCCCTTCAGCTACCACTGTCTCACTGATACAACTGAGCCGGAGAAAACACCTCTGGGCCATCACTTTGTTAATTCCTTACTTTTTTGTTGTTGAATCATTTCAGTGGTGTCTGACTCTTCATGACCCCATTTGGGGTTTTCTTGGCAAAGACAGTAGAGTGGTTTGCCATTTCCTTCTCTAGTTCATTTTACAGATGAGGAAACTGAAATAAACAGGGTTAAATGACTTGCCCAGAATCACACAGCTAGTGTGAGGCCAGATTTGAATTCAGGAAAATGAGTCTTTCTGACTTCGGGACCAGGGCTCTGTTCACTATACCACCTAGCCCCTTCCCTAGTGTGTGCCTTTTCCTGACACTCGGATTATTAGGGGGACACTGGCTTGACCGTGTGAGGAAACTATGGGGTCCTAGATGGAGACCTAAATGGGACCATCTAATGCATCCCTCTTATTTTACAGGTGAGGAAACTGAGGCCTAGATAGTTTGAGTGACTTGTCCCAGATTATAAAGATAATAAGTATAAAAGGTAGAATTTTATCATACTCCAGAACCAATGCTCTTCTACTATACAGTGCTATACAAATTACTCAGAACAAAGTAAAATAATTATATTTATTGAATTATACAACAAATTTTACAAATTTTTACATCCTTAAAAAATGTAATATACAGCCTACTTTTTTTTTGGCACTCGCTTGTTTTACCTAATTTGGCATTGAAATCACGAGAATATGACTCATATTCTTTAACTCTTCATCATGAAACCACACCTCTATCACATAGAATATTAAGTGTACCTTTCACAAACACTCTCTTTTTGCACGTCTGGCCTTGATTAGAGCCCATAGGTTTTCAATGGGGTTTAAAACAAGTGCATTCCCTGGTCAGCCTTGGCATGATTATTTCTATCTTTTAGATAAATTTCTTAGCCTTTTATGATGTGTGGCATAATACAAATCTATATTTCTGTATTTCATCCACATTTGGGAGTTTCTTTAATTTCATGGTATGAAGTCCAGCATTCCACTGAGAACTAACCAGAAGTAGAAAAAGCAGCTCCACATGGTTTCATCTGTTTCAAAGTCAGACATTCTTTTCAGGAAACACATACATGGGAGCTCAGCTCATATCCCAAGTTTGGTGCCAGAATCCACTGTTGTAGCTCCTTCCCTAAGACAAGATGGTAAAGGTCTAAGATAATGAATTTGCCCATATTGGACACCTGGTGGCCAGGTCTACATTCACCATACCACCAATGACCCCTTTATTGACTTCAACTACATGGTTTACATGTTATAATATGATTCCACCCATGGAAATGCCATTACTATCTTCCAGGAGCATGATCCTACCAATATTGAATGGAGACATGACAGAGTCAACTATGTAATGGCATCCATTGGTGCTTTTGCCAAAATGGATAAGTCCAGAGGTCACTTGAAGGTACGCTGTTATTGTCTCTGCCCTTTTTGCTGATGCCCTTATGTCCATGATGGAAATGAACCATGGGAAATAAGATAATTCCCTTAAGAGTGTCAGTAATTCCTCCTGGGGACTTTGAGGGTCGTTAAGGGAGGACTACTATCTCTGGTGTGAGAGCTATTGAGCCCTTTTCAGGGCTGCTCATCCACCTTTAGTGTCCACCTGCCACCCAGCTGTCATTTGTGGCTCCAAGAAGGTGTAGCATGCTCAGTGGCCACACCCTGGTAAATCATCTCAGCAGATGGGCTAAACCAGGTTAAAGGTAACTGATGGACCTCAAACCCATTGTTGGGTTAGGGGAGGCATTTCCCCAAGCATGTGAAGACTTCTCCAGTAGAATGGGCAGATGTGAACATTTTGCTTCAATGGACCATGAAGGTAGCATAAGCAGGTGCTGTGGACCACTTAAGAGCTTGGTCAGACTTTGAAGATGCCAAGGTCATCCACAGCATCCAGAGCCATTGCCAGCACCTTGATTTTTTTCTTGCTTCTGGGCTCTCATGACTCTGAGTAAGAGACTGAGGCTTCAACTTCAAGCAACTCTACCTCACTTAAATCTAATTTTCATGTGAGATAAAAGGCATCACCCATACCATTTTACTATTTTGCTGTCCCATTATTGTACTATTCAATAATTTTATTATTTTATTATTCAACTATTTTATCCTTTTACTGTATTACTATTTTACTTACCTCAAAGTCCTGTAGTGACAAGCTAGTGACAAAACAGCAGATGTAGATACACTAGAGGCTGTAGTCACAGTCCTACACACAGGAGACCCAGGCCATAGGGTCATCTTCCCACTGTACTGAAGCAAGAGTGAGATTTGGCAGCCCCCTCAGTATATGAATACCCTTCTTAACAACTAAACTGCTCACCTCCTGGCATTGGAAGGGACTAGAAAAGGTGCCCTAAAAATTGTCTGTCTTTACGTAACTCTGACCTGTTTACCATGGCAGATGGAGATCCTACCCTGTGGTTGAAACACAAAAACATGTACAAAAACTTTTGCAAAGATGATGCCACTCACCATTTGTAGGTACATGGAATGTGTAAACATTTATGGACAACAAGAAATCCAGTAAACCTGAAAGATTAACAGCTCTTAATGTGAGAGAGCTCAGCAGATATCATATCCAAGTAGCAGCCGAGTGAAACAAGCCTGAGAAATGAAGGCAAGCTTACCAGAGTTGGAGCTAGATATTTCTGGAGTGACCACAGTGATTGGAGCATCGTGAAGCTGGCATCAGTTCTGTGATCAAAATTAATCTAGTCAACAAGCTAACATGTCTACCAAAAGGAGTGAACCAAGACTCATGGTAGTGCGATTTCCACTTGCAGGAAAGAGCCATGTTACCATAATCAGTGCATATTCTTCCACCATGAGGAACCCTGATGAAGTCAAAGAAAAATTTTATGGAGACTCAGAAACTCTTATCATCAGTGTGCCTAAAGAGGACAAGCTTTTAATTCTGGGTAAATTTAATGCCAAAGGAGGCACAGACTATCAATCATGGTAGAGAGTCCCTTGGGAGGAATGGAGTTGGAAACCTCATCAATTCACTTACTATTGAGGACATATGCATCTCATGACCTTTCCATCACCGATACTATCTTCCATTTACCTAAACACAACAAAGTTTCATGGATTCATCCTTGCAGAAAACATTGGCATTTAATGAACTATGGCATTGTAAGCAGAAGAGACAGACAGAATGTGATAGTGACAAAGATGATGTGTAGCACAGAGTGCTAGACTAATCATAGACTTATCCTCACCATACTAAACAGTCACATTTGACAAAATGGCAGCCCCAAGGCATGACAACTATCAGAAGACTCAGCATTAACAGATTAGGGTGCTTCTCCCTGTGTGAATAATTTGTTATTGACTTGTAGGGAAAGCTAAGCCAACACACTATTGGTAAGCATGGAACAGAAAAGGACTCAGCAGCTTTCAGAGATTTGGTGTACAGAATCACATTTACTCATCTGGTACTTTTTCTTGCCAAGTGATCTTCAGAATCTTCCTAAGACAATTCAAATGGAAACAATTCGGTTTCCTGGCATAGAGCTGGGAGAGTGTCTAGATTTCACAGGCATAAAACAATGAGGCTAGCACTATGACTTGGTAGACCTTCTGTGTGGTAGGCAATCTAATACCTCTTCTCTCTCACACTTTCATTCAGAGAGCTCCCAAACACTGAGCTAGCTCCGGTAATGTGTGCATCAACCTCATCATCTATGTGTAATCCCTGAAAAGTATACTGCCAAGTGAACTTATCTACAGCATTCAAAATTTTTCCATTTGCTGTAACTGATGCTTCCACATATGGATGGTGAATAACCTCTGTTTTCTTAGTGTTTAATTGTTAGGCCAAAATGAGCACAAGCAGCAGAGAATTGATCCATACTTTGTTTCATCTCAGCCTCATAAGCTGAGAGCACAATCATTTGTGAACAAAAAGTTGCACACCAACTCTCCCTCCACTTTAGTCTTGGCACGTAGCCTTTTCAAGTTAAATAATTTAACATCAATGTAGTATTTTACCTTGATGTCCTTTTCATCCTTGTGGAAGGCATCTGACAGCACTTTGGAAAATATTATGCTAAAAAGCATGGGAGCAAGCACAGAGCCTTGCTTCATTCTATTTGTAACCAGAAAAGCATAAGAGCATCATCCATTATCCAGAACCTGTGCAAGCCTGCCATGCTGAAACTGATGTACAATCCTGATGAATTTCTCTGGGTAACCAAATCTTGATCTTCCACAGGCTCATATTTATGACCGACAATATCAAAGGCCTTGGTTAGATGGATGAAAATTGTGTACAGACTTCTTTTCTGCTCATGGCATTTCTTCTGGTGTTGTCAAGCAGCAGATACCACATCAACCAATTGGCCCTTTCTGAAGCCATACTAGCTCTCAGGCAGATGTCCATCTTCCAGATGAAGGATTAGCCAATTAGAAAGATCTCTGGCAAGAATCTTGCTGTCAGTGACTTACAGAGACCCCATTGTGATTGTCACATGACAATCTATTTCCTTTTACTTTATAAAGGCAGACAATAGACGCATCCTTGATCTCCTAGGGATAACCTCCTTTTATCATGTAAGCCAGAAGATTTCTGTCAGTTTTTGTATGAACAGTAGACCTTTTGCCTTATAGATCTCTGCTGAAATGCAATCAGTAGCAGGAACTTTGACATGTGAGAGGAGCCTAATGACATCCAAACCTCTTCTTTAGTTGGAAGTTTGGCTAGAGAGGGATTGACTTCATTCTGAGGTAAACAGTGAGTGGCTTCAGCATTGGTTGATGATAGTCTGTTGAGAATACTATTCGAAAAAAGCAATTGGTGATGTAAGAATGGAGCTCAGGAGAGAGACTAGGTCTGGATATAGAGATCTAAGAGTCATTGATGGTTAAATCGATGAGGGCTGATGAGGACACCAAGTAAGAAAATACAGAGAGAGAATTGAAGAAGGTCTACAATAGAGCCCTGGGTCATACCTACATATAAGGAGCAGTGCATGGATCCAACAATGGAAACTGAGGAGTGACCAGACAGAGTAAGGGGAGAACCGAGAGAAAGCAGCTTCATGAAAACTCAGAGAGTATACCAGGGGGTTTGTTCCATGGTGACAAATGTTATAGAGGATTCAAGAAACATGAGGGCTGAGAAGAGGCCTTTGGGTTTCACAGTTAAGGATGATTGGTAACCTTGGAGAGAGCAATTTTAGTTGAACGATGAAGTTGGAGTCCAGATTATGATGGGCTAATAAGTGAGTGAAAGAGAAATGTTAAGGAAAGAAGTATATATAGTTTTTCTAGGAGTTTAATCATTAAAAGGAAAGGGAAATAGGATGATAGTTTGAGGGGGTAGTATGGCCATGTGAAAGTTTTCTAAAGATGGCACAGATGTGGTTATGTTTGTAGGTAGGAGTCAGTAGATAGGAAGAAATGGAAAATTGGAGACCTACTCCCACCAATTATGCCCTTACCACATCTAGCAAACATATAATTTCCATCTTATTTGTGCCTCTACTTCCTTCTCCTTTCTTAACATATGAATAGACTCATGAACACAAAGACATAGAGTTGGCAAGGACCTCTAAGTTCATCTCATGCAGACCCAAATCATGAATTCCATTTATAATATCAACATTAAGGGACATTAAAGTCTTCTCCCTGGACATCAACATATCTTGTCCCCATACTCTAGATTCTACCTTCAAACTACTAATCCTGGGCCTAGCCTTCTAACTGATGAAGCTTCACCACTTCTAGGAGAATCCAGATAGCACCCCCCTCATAACACTGTTCTCTAAACTATCATCAGACAATGCAACCAAATGCCCACAGCTCTCCACCCCATTTTCCACCTTTTGCTCTTTTGAATCAACACTAACCATTCCTGGAAAGAAGATGTCAAGTAATATCTCTATAGCTCCATTTAACATCCTTGTGACTTCCCTGGCCAAAACACCTTTCCCTGATCACCATTCCCCCATGTATGGTCTCATCTCCTATAAGAATATAAGCTCCTTGAGGGCAGGGCCTCTTGATTTTCTATTTTTGTAGCTCCAGAACTTAGCATAGTACCTGGATTTTTCCTTCATTCTTTCCTTTTGTTGATTAAGCGTTCATCTGACCTTTGCTTGAATGCCTCTAGTAATGAGGAGCTCATCTTTTAGTGCTTAATATCTTGAGGCCAGCAGTCCTTCTAGGCTCCAAAGTATTGAACTGGTGACTTTGGAGTGCAGGTGTTCCCTTTTATACTGCTCTGTTTCTCCTTCACAAAAATACCACTTCTATGCTTTCAAAGTAGAGTGCAAAGGAAAGCCAAAAGAGCTTGTCTTTGACACATGCTAGCTGTGTGACTGACCTAAACTTCTTGTTGCTCTATGACTAAGGTTGTTGTTGTTATGTTTGTACTTCATTCTTGAAGAGGACCATGACATCAGGATGATGACATGACTTGTACTTGACTTTGATTTGAGTGAGAGAGGGCTGTGCAAGGTCACCAGTCTCACTTTCTCCTCCAGAGCCATCTGGCTCCAGTGGCCCGATATTCATGAGGATGACTGGAGATGGCCTAGGATGCAATGGGAGACCCTGGCCATTTTAGGCTAAGGTCTTCAAAACTAAGGTAGAAATTAGAGAACAATGTCCCAAAAACTTAGAAGGGAAGGTAACCAGGAGAAAACAGGGATCAACAGGCTGCAAAAATGTCAAGAAGATCATAGGTTAGATTAGAACAAGCGTTTCATTTTGTTCCAAATGCAAATCTGAGGTACTCAATTTACCTGGTCAGATCTCTCCTTCTACACTCATGCTCCTCCTTTCTCCTAGAATCCCTTTCTTCTTCATTTTCACTTATTCTAATCCTACCCCATTTTTCAAGGTCCAAATAAAGTACCACCTTCTCAGATTACTCTAAACCTAAATCAACTTAACCTGAAATTTAAAATTATTTTTTTAAATGTGTTAATCAACTATTGTATTCCAAGAACTATAGTGAGCACTGGAGAATGTAAAAATCTTAGATTAAGTATTTACAGTGTAGTATCTAGTAGGGATACATGACACATGGGTAGATAACCATGATAAATATATAATATATGATTAAATAGATTAGAGAGGTGCAAGAGAGAATATTTTTCAGAACTATCATAATCTTAGTCATTACAATGTAGTTTATCAATTAATTGTTCATTAATGTCTGCACTATTAGATCCTAAAGAGAAAACCCTTTCTTCCTTCTTTTGGTCAGTGAAAGCACAAATATTAAACACTAATTTTGCTCCAAAATTCCTGTTCTTTATGATTCATTTTTCCGTGCCTAGACAAATTCCCTTAGTCCCCACTGCTTATTGCTTCCCTGACTTGTCTAATTGACTGGCTTCTCGTCAGCTAGTGTACTCCTTTCTGGCTGCCCCCCAAGGAAGCTTCTCCAATTTGAATTGAATGGTCTTTCTGAATCTCCTTTTTCTAAGCATCTACGTTTTCATTACCTTAATCCTGTCTCCTTCCCTCTACTTCCCCACTCTCTGAAAGTCACTCTCTGACTTTCCCAGTATTTTCTTTATAGCCTTAACATTCCCATATTTACATATATATGAGATAACCTTTGGGGTCTGCAGTAAAACACAGGTTAGAGCACAATCCCAAATAAATTAAGGAGGGGGAAAATTTTTCCACTAGTCTCTCAACCTCTTTATGACTCAATAATACCTTTCTTTAATGAAAATGTCTCCTACTTCAGACTTTCATTGCATGTGGTATACCATGCATTTATATCCAAAATACATTTTGACTTAAAGTACAGCCTATAAAAAAAATCGTGTTAGTCAATCTGCAACTGTCATCTACAAAGGTAGGATGACCACACCCCACATCTGTACAGAGGCAGGCTCTGTCAATTCCATTCAACATACAAATTCACTGTGCAAAGGGAAGATAACAAAGAAAAATAAGACAAGGGTCCCATCTTCAAGATGCTTACTGCTTCATCTGTAAGAATTGCTATGGGGGGAAAATTATGTTCAACCTCTGAGGTATCTTTGAGCTCTAAATTTATAATCCTATGATCTGGTAGGGGAACTAACACAGATAATCAGCATTAAGACCCTACCACATGCCAGGTACTGTGCTAAATGCTAGGGATACCATGAAAGGCAATAAAACAACAGAACAGTTCCTTCCCACAGGGAGCTCACAATCTAAAGGGGGAGACATCATGCAAACAACCATGTTCAAACAAGTCTTACGCAGAATGAATTGAGGGTAATCTCAGAGGGAAGGCACTAAGTTTAAGTACTAGAAAGAACTTCTTGCACAAGATTGGACTTTAATTGAGACTTGAAGGCAACCAGGGAAGCTGTGAGACAGAGAGAAAGAGGGAGCATATCAGGCATGGGGACAGCCAGTGAAAATGTCTAGTCAGCAGATGGAATATCTCATTCTAGCAACTCACTCAAGTATGTGAGTGTAACTGGAGTGAGAGTGGAATGAAAGGTAGTAATGTATAAGAAGAAAAGAAATGCAGAAATAGATGCACTTATGAAAAGAACAGCAAATAAAGGGTTTTATATTCCATTCTGGAGGTAATAGGAAGCCACTGGAATTTATTAAGTATATTATAAACTCTGTATGTATGGAGCTCATTGAACATAGTGGGCTAGAATGGTCAGGCCTGTGTTTCAGGACACAAAATAGGTATGCAAATGACTACAAACACAAGTAGAATGTGCTAATAACTACATAAAAGCGGTACAACAGAGTAGGAGAGAAGACAGATTGAGTACGGAGAGGAGAGATCCATCCTGGTTAGAATGATCAGAGATGGCAACACCAAAGTGGTGGCCTCCATACTAGACCTTGAAATAAGAGAAGGCAGCCCAGTGGAGAGTTAGGGAGCATTAAAATGGCACGGAATCAAGCAAAATTACCCACTGCTTAGTCAACACAAGAGAAAAAAATTTACAGCTAAAAATGTTATTTTCCCAATTGGAAATCTGGGAAAGATACCAGGACTAATTCTCTGAATTTCAGTGAAAGGATGCTAATGATCATGAGTAGTCAGAGGATGCAGACACATGGGTAGGCATTCCCATTTAATAAATGCCACTGTGCTAGAGCCTAATGAGGATTCCTTATGGCCTCTCACTTAAACCAGTATTTATGAAGTGTTCATACTGCAGATCACAAGCCAAATATGGTTTTAGAAAAGTAAATCTTATTCAACTAGTGGCTAAAATATGACTTCAAATAACCAAAGAATTTAGCTTGGCTGTCTCATTACACAAATTCACCTGCTGAGGTGGAGGAATTCTGTAAATGTTTAATGGGGTTCATTCATCAAAACTGTACTTTATGGGGAGATACTTTGCCACAGACACACCCAATCTATGTTTGAAAAAATGAATTTTTGAACCTACTACACAGTCATCAGTTGTAAAAAAGAAAATGACTCAATGGAATTATACGTATCCTTACTATGCCGGGTCATTGTTCCACTTTGAATACTACAGTCAAGCAAGTTCCATTATTTAAAAACAGAACCAAAGACTTTTAGAAAGATCTCAGAAATCTGAAAGGAAATTTTTCAGTTAACAAAAAACCCAAGTATACTGTATATTGCTGTTTAACAATAGAATGATTTCTGCCCAGAAGTCCCTACAAATTTTCATTGGAAATAGGAAGAAGGAAGATAGTCCAGTCATTTAGACATACACATAAATTTTATTGCTAAAAAAAATCTCAAGAGACTGAACTGAGAATTGAGAGAACTGGATTCTAGTTCTGGCTCTGGCAGTAACTATATCAACTTGGGCAAGATATTTTATGCCTCTGGGACTCAGTTTCTTTATCTATAAAATGAGGAAGCTAAAACAGATGATTTCTAAGGTCACTTCTATCTCTAAATCTTTGATCCTATAATCTTATATGGAGTCAGAGGAATTGGGTTCAAATCCTAAAGTTGCTACTAACTTTAAAAATGTTGTTTTTCATTTGTTTCAGTTGTGTCCAATTCTTCATGATCCCATTTGCGTTGGTTTTGTTTTGTTTTGTTTTTGGCAAAGATAGTGGAGTGGTTTGATATTTCCTTCTCCTGCTCATTTTAACAGATGAAGAAACTGAGGCAAACCGTTAAGTGACTTGCCCAGGGTCATACAGCTAGCCAGATTTGAATTAAAAAAGATGAGTCTTCCCCATTCTAAGCCCAGTGCACCATCCACTGCACCACCTAGCTTTCACAGCTACTGCTATGGCATTGGGCAAGTCTCTTAAACTTTGGGGGCCTCAATTTCCTCTCTAAAATTAGTAGGTTAGAATAGATGGTCTCTGAGGTTTCTTCCAGCATTAGAATTTATGAATCCCTATCTCCTGCTTCCAAATGAAGTTCTTCTCAGCCCCACCCACCTACTCTACTTGGCTGTTTTGACTGTATCAGAGTCCCCTGAGTTGACAATTTGCCTATTTCACAATATCATTCACACTATATAAAACAGACTCCTGCATAAGGCCTCTTTTTAGAGAAAAAACTATATTTCACACATAATTCTTGTAATTCCATAGTAAGAGAAAAAAGAAAGCACTGAAGCATTGGCAAGATATATTGTATGTTACTGTTTTATTTGGAGGCATTTCAGTGATTCAATGTTAATACTAAGGAGTCCAGATTTTGAGTAGTAAAAATATTATGTGCGCTTCATCTGTTTGTTTAAAATGGTCTTTCTAAACAAAGCCCACACTTTGCTGATAGTTACCCATGGCAGTGTGTGTGTGTGTGTGTGTGTGTGTGTGTGTGTGTGTGTGTGTGTGTGTGTATGGGGTATAGAACTGAGGAAAGAGAAGGGGCTAAGGCTATAAAAGATTTTCTGTCCTCCAGGGAGAAAATATAAGGTCATTCCACTACCCATCAACATGGCACCATGTATACCACCAGGAATTTTCAAAGGAGAAGAAGAACAAGATCAGCTGGGGGCAAAGCCTTAGGGAAAAAAAAAAATGAAATCCTGACTTGGATTTCCAATGCTGAGGGGTATGATGGTCAGTCCCTTTAGACTAGCAGCTGCTTGCTCCCTGCCACTCAGTTAAGGGAATTAATTACTGGGCATCATCTTCCATGTAAAGCTTCTTAGAAAGGAGGAGGAATTCTTGAATGACTTGGTGAGAAAAGCAAGCTTTACTTACCAGACTATGTCTGCTAATGTCTAACACAGGGACACAGAGAACTGGAGCCCAGGTACTAGCAGCCACTTGTAAAAGGCAGAGGCCACATGTAGAAAGCTCATAGCATGAGAACTTCAAACTATTCTTTTTAACCTGAAGAAACAGGTGATATAATTATTTTGCTTTCATCTACTGCTAAAACATTTGAAATCAATGAAAAAGCAATTACCAATTGCCTAGCACTGTGCTGGTCTCTGGCGGGGGGGGGGGGGGGGGGGGGGGGGGGGGGGGGGGGGGGGTAGAAAAGTAGAGTAATGATAACAAATCAAGAGGCAGCATGGTGGAGTGAACAGAGCGGGCTTCTGTGTCAGGCACAGCTAGGTTCAAGTCACAATCCTGATACAAATTAGCCTTGTGACCATGGACTGTGTACGCAGCCTCCTGGTGTCCCAGAAAAGTCTTTAAGATTGGAAGCTGCAGAACAAGTACTGATGTCCCTTGGTAGAAAAAGATGGCCCACTGGGAGTTTCCTAAACTGAAGAAATCACAGGGGCAATCCCAAATGATCTCAACAGTAACTAATTCATGCTTAATGGTTACGAAGAGCTTTCACAAAGATCATCTCATTTGATTCTCACTACAGGTGGATAGGATAGATGGAGTACCAGGTCCCACTTTTGTTTGGAGGAACTGGAGAATGATATGGGGATATTATTTATTGGCTGCCCCCAAAACTATGGCTAATTGTAAATCTGTATTTTCTGTCCTGGTGAAGCACGTGAAATTCTCAGAACATAAAAGGAGAGGAGGATGAAGCAAAAGGAAGTAAGAAAATTATCCATGGTTGATTTAGGCCAGGCGGAAAGATTTCATGGAGGACCAGAAAAGAGAACTTGGTAGAAAAAGAAAACAGCCAGGGCAGCCAGGTGGTATAATGAATAGCAGAGTCAGGTAGACCTGGTTTCAGATTCAGGTTGGATGGTTGGTTGGTGGTTTTCCTTTGTGCATGAGTCGGACCAAAATGACATCACTCTGTCAGGGTGTCTGATTGTGGCTGATTAGATCAATACAAACTCAGAAGGCTCTAGCACAAGTCCTCCACAAATAGTCTGCATGACAATTTGGGGAAGTAATGTCTCTAAATTTAAGTATCTCATGTTTCTTTTGTATTCAACCTTGAGTACTTTATAGTTTTGTGACTCTGGGCAAGTCCCTTAACCTCTCTTAGCCTCAATTTGCTTATCTGTAAAATGGGGATAATAATAACAATTGAACGCCTCTGGAGCTGGCCCTTGGCTGAGGCTTTGTCCTTAGGCCTAAGTAATATCAACATCCTGAGCTAACCGAGTGTCAAGGATGTTCCCAATGTCTTTTAAGAAAAAATCCTAGCTTTCATGGGAACAAGAGTTTGGATATCACTGTGGCAATAACCCATGCCTTTGTCATCAACAGAAAGCACAAATTTTCCTTAGCACATTACAGTTGTTGCAAATATCTTGAAATATCATTTTACACTCATCACTACTTTGAAATTACTGTAGTTATTAGACCCACCACTAGATTGCATATAATCAGAGTCTTTCTGTCTAGAGATGGTATTTCAATATAATTAGTTTTATTTGTATTCCTATGTATTTTATTTTATGCATTTAAAAACACTATCCTGAAAGGAGGTCCATAGGCTTTGCAAGATTACCAAGATGATCCATGATACACAAAAGACTAGCAACTTCTGTATAGAGCACATATCCGGTATGTACTATGTACAAGGAACTGTGTAAATGCTAGGGATACAAAGAAAAAAGGAAAAACCATTCCAAACTTGAAGGGGCTTATATTCCTCCTGGAGGTAGAGAGGAACAATATGTATACAGATAAGTAAGTAGTAAGTTTCTGAAGTGGGAATAAGAACCTAGGTCTTCCTAATTTTAAATTCATTGCCTTATCCACTATACCACCAAACTATCAACTCTGACTATAATTCTTTGGGTTTCCATTGTTACAGTCCAAAACCTTTGATGGTATTGAAATCCAAATTACTTTGGAGCAAAGAGAAAAGACTGCTTATATAGTATGCAGGCTGTGATTATTTTCTGGGTTATTTTTAATTCATTTTTGTCCCAAATAAGTGTTTTACATTTCATATATAATCATTTGTCTTTGGTGTGCTGGCAGATGTCACTGAACAGACTAGAAGTGAGCTAATTAGAGGAGTTTGCACAGAGACAGGGCAACTGGATGGTGACTTGGAAAGAGCACTAGGCACAGGAACTTACTTAGCTGTGTGAACCTGGGCTAGTCCCTTAATCTCTTTCAGCCTTTGTTTCCTCAACTGTAAAAATAGGGAGTTGAAATAGATAGTCTATGAGATCCCTTCCAGATTCAGATCTATGATCCTGTGAAGAAAGATGCATCTACAAGTCTCAGATGAATACCTAGATTCAAAAGATAGACCACATGGTCTATAAGATTGGCTAAAATAACAGATGCCCTAAACAAGTTGTGGAGTATGATTGTGATGGGATACCACTGTGATGGGATACCACAGTTGACTGATTTTCGAAAAACATGGAAAGACTTGCATAAAATGATGAAAAGTGAAATGAGAAGTATTAAGAGAACATTGTACATAGTAATAGAAATTTTGTCCTAAGAACAACTTGGATGATTAATTCATCTTGAGTATTGTAAATATGCAAACGAACTACAAAAGACCTGTCCACCTCCAGAGAAAGAACTGGTAAATAAAAGTGTGCGTGTTCATCCTTCATTGCTGAAGAAGACCATGCTGTCAGAGAAATGATGACATGACTTGCACTTGACTTTGTTTTTGAGCGAGGGAGGGCTGTGCAAGGTCACCAGCCTCATTTCTCCTCCAGAACCAACTGAATCCAGTGACCAGATATTCATCAGGATGACTGGAGATGACCCAGGATGAGGCAATTGGGGTTAAGTGACTTGCCCAAGGTCACACAGCTAGTGAGTGTCAAGTGTCTGAGGTGAGATTTGAACTCAGGTCCTCCTGACTCCTGCACTGATGCTCTATCCACTGCACCACCTAGCTGCCCCTAAATAAAAGTATGCATAGTATGGATATACATATATACATGTATGTATGTTTAGTTGTCACTTCTCTAGGGAGGGAGAACAAAATGAAAAGTGAACAGCAGAGAACAAAAGAAAACTTAGAAGGAAGCACAGAAAAGCCAGGTAGCTTTGAAAAAATAACACTATGTAGGTTTTTTTTAAAAGAGTAAACAGTCTGAAATGGAAATTCATGGTTTCACATTGAATCCTCTATGTTGTTCTGTGTACATGAAAATGTTCTTTTTTTGTCTTTTTGTATTTAAGTTCAAAATCAATAAAAAGTTTTTTAAAATAAAAGAATTAAGAAGCCTCTTGATGAGGGTGAAAGAGAATAAAAAAAACTGGCTTGAAGGTTACCAAAAAAAAGCCAAAAATCATGGCAAATGATTTACTTCCTGGCAAATAGAAGGAGAAGAAACGTTAACCGTGTTAGATTTTATATTCTCAGGCTCAAAGATCACTGCAGATGGCAATTGCAGCCATGAAATTAAAACACATCTCCTTGGAAGGAAAGCTATGGCAAATCTGGACAGCCTACTAAACAGCAGAGACATCACCTTGCCAACAAAGGTCCCTAGAGTCAAAGCTATGGTTTTTCCAGTAGTAAGGTACAGATGTGAGAGTTGAACTAGAAGGAAAGCTGAATGCCACAGAATCGATGTTTTCCAATTATGGTGCTAGAGAAGATTGATTTATTTATCTAAGATGTGTTTATTTATTTATTTATTTATAATGTGATGAGATCATGACCTACCAGACGTTCCCCATCCCAATCTTCTCCCTACCCCGTAGAGTTTAGACTAATTTTTTCCCTAAAAGTTATGGAAGCTGTCTTTAAGCCTTGATTAGGCTTGGGACTCAAGCCCTATTTCCATCTCCATAGCTTACTAGTGGCCTCTGGCTATATTGATATGACTTCCTAATCACCTAAGGTAATGAAAAGGCCTGCTCCCATGGAATCACAGCCCCACAGCCCTTTCAACGTGGCAGATGATACAATACCCCCAAGAGTCACCATACTACATCCCCTGTTGACTAGATGTGTTTTTTATAGGGAGGTGAGAGGGAGTCAAGTCTACCCAAATCATTTGCTTCATTATCTTTGTTGAATTACTTTTTTATATTATAGCTAAGTAAACATCTTTGTTAACTGTTTAATAACCAAAGAATATCTCATTTTATTCCATTCTGAACCAGGAAGAGGAGACCAGTGTGAGTCAGGCCATTACAGATAGGTAATGTTAGGCCAAATTGTATAGAGCCCTCAAAGGCAATATGAAGAATGTAGACTGAATATTATATGAAACAAGGTAATATTGTATAGTATTAAGCTGCCAGTAATGCACAAGAGAGCCTGCAGGATGGAGATATAGACATTAGGAAGCAATTTCCCCATAATAAAGATTCTCCATAATCTAGGCATGATGGAATCCAAGAGACATGGTAATGGAAAAATCACTAGGGGTTGGTGACCAATTAGGTAGAATGAAACATAAATACATATTTATATAATTGAAGTCAGAAGGGAATCAAAGTGACTCCAGGTTTTTAAGAGAGAGAGATTAGCAATGCCATTAATTGAAACAGGGAAAATGAGAATGGGAAGCAAGTTCTGGAGGAAGGAGAAGAATAAGACCTTTTTGCCTTCAGCACTGTATTGTACTGTCCATATTGTGTTTAAGGCAACTAAGAGATATCTGAGTGCAAATATCCTATGGACAGTTGGAAATTAAGAGGGTTTGGGTGACAGATAAAGATTAGAATCGACAGCATAGAGAAAATAGATAAAACATTAAAGAGAACTATTTCTTGCAGAAAATGGATGTAGAAAGAGGCCAAGGCAGAACTTCGGGGAATACCCACAGTTAGGTATTAGGAAGAAGAAAATGAACAAGCCAAGCAGCCAGTGAGTGATCAGTAGGCATTTATGAGTGCCAGACACTGTCCAAGCACTGGGAGAAAATGGAACAGTCTTTGCCCTTAAGGAGCTTATATTCTACTATGGGAGAAAACATGTGTCCATTTAAGTATATGTGTGTATGTATGTATGTATATGTGTGTATTTGTATATGTATGTATATATCTATCTCTGTCTATCTATCTATGTATCTATGTATCTATGTATCTATCTATCTATCTATCTATCTATCTATCTATCTTTATTCAGTCATGTCCAACACTTCATCTTCTCTTTGGGGATTTTCTTGGCAAAGATACAAGGGTGATTTGCCATTTCCTTCTCTAAATCATTTTACAGATGGGGAAACTGAGGCAAACAGGGTTAAGTGACTTGCCTATGGTCACATAGTGTCTGAGGCTGGATTGTCTCCCTGACTTCAGGACTGGTACTCTATCTACTACACCACCCAGCTATTTATAAAAAATAAATAAGAATAAATTTTGCAGGGGAGCTAAGGAGATGATGGAAGGCCAAATGTAGGATAAGACAAAGAAGGAGCAAATGAGTAGCAAAAACAATTTTGTAATGTCATAAAAGTCAGGGGAAGAGTGCTGGGGATGGAAGCTCAATTCCATGTGGACAGTCTCAGGCGGGTAAAGGTGGGAACTTCTAAATCTTAGAGTTCTCATGAGGCCCCCCATAATACAGCAGGGAATCGAGGAGTGAGACTGAGCAATCTCGTGTATTTCCGCCTCTTCCCGTGAGAAACGTGATGGGAGGAGCATCCCCCTCGAGACTGTCCCGGGTCTGGGCACACCTATTGTTATCTAACAGGCACGGTATTCAGATGCAAACTACGCGGCCGGCCGGAGAGCTTAGTTGGGATCAGGAAAGCCTGAAAGCGCTCTTAGCGTGGGAGGGGCGAGGACAGGACAGAAGGCTCCGTTTTTCCTCTCTTCGCTCTCCCCTCCCCCTCTCTCCCCACTTACACTTCTGCTTCCAATCTCTTATTATAAGATCTTTGCCTCCTTGGGAGATTCCTCGCTCCCTCCTAAGGAAGAATTCCCCCTGCACTTGTAACCAGGACCCTGAATAAAAGCCTAACCCTTGTTCGACTCCGTAAAGTCTCTTCTCTCATACGTTTATCCGGTTTGGCCAGCCGAAGACCTGCGATACAGGTAAGGTAAGACTCGGGTAGCCCTCAGGCCTCTAGGCCTGGCAGAAGAGTTAGAAGGAAAACAGCATGAAAGGCTATAGAAAAAGAAAGGATAATGAAGATTAAGGGTGGAGACCTCTGGAACTCTGATGGCTGTTTGTAGAGAAGATTTACAGGTGGCTAATAGGATTATAAATTTGGAGCTGGAAGTGACCCCAAAAGTCATCCAGTCTAATTTCTTCCCCTATTTTCCAGATCAGGAAACTAAGGCATGGGAGAGTTAAGTGATATTCCCAAGGTAGAGAGCAATAGAAGTAGAATTTGAACACATATCCTTCAACTCAAGACCCATTTCTCTTTACCATTATGCCATACTTCCTCCCCTCAATCCATACCCCAGATTTCAAATGATTAAAGAAGGAATAGAGCCATTGATGATCCAATGTCTCTCTAACATTGCCTTTTAAGCTTAAATGATTGTTGTTGACCATTCTGCTTCCAGAGTGTTTCTTGACATGGTTCCACTCATGTACAAATTGGGCTTGATGCCAAGCAGAAATCTAGCAGTAAAGGGCAAAAATTAATAAGACATCAAACTGAAAGGCAAATAGACTCAATCTTAAAAACTGCTTTTGACAAGGGAAGACTTTAGTATGTTTGAGGCAGAAAACAAAGGTGAGAGTAAGATTCTTCCAGGAGTAGGAAGGGATAGGATCAAGGACATACATGGAGGACTTTGAAGAGAGAAATGGAAGATGATTCTTTGTAGAGAAAGATGATGGATGAGCCAAAAGACAGATATATAGACAGATACACTAAATCAAAGTAATGAGTAGACTGGGCAGTTTACTGGATGCCCTCAATCTCTCAGTAAGTGAGAAGTCAAGGTCATCTGACCTGAGAAGGAGGATAGGAGATGTGGAATTGTGGGTGGGTGGTGAATAAGAGGAGAGACGGTATGAAATAGTTGATGTACAGAGTGCATCCAGGTGCATACCAGAGAAAAACGAAAGGGCCAAGCTGATGTTGGGCAGCACAAATTTGGAATGGGCCAAGTCCCCATGGTTGAGTGTCTTTCTCCAGCAGCACATGGTGGCTCAGGAACGGAAGCAGAGAAAGTAAGCACTAGTGGTGATACAGGTAAGGTGATTTGTTTTGACAACTTAAGCAGAAGATCACAGAGATGGGGAAACCTTTCAATTCCCACTTCCTACTACAATACCCAAACATGTCTTTTCCTGCTAGTCTCCCTTCCCTTCCCTTCCTTCCCTTCCCTTCCTTTGCCTTCCCTTCCTTCACCTTGAGCCTACTGCACTCTGAGTGATTATCAATAGTAACTGTTGCTCTTCCCCTCCCAACGTGATGTCTTTCTTTTCTTTGCCTCATTAAATCGGCCATGCCCTGACTACTTCTTAAACAGGCCTATTCAATGAATGGACATTACCTCACCCTAAGTAAGTACCTGCATAGACCTTGGCCTAAAGGGGCCAAGATCTCCTAGTGCATCCTGGGTCATCACCCAGTCATCCTCAGATGATCCTCTGGAGAAGTGAGGCTGGTGACCTTGGTCCCTAACTCAAAATAAAGCAGGTGCAAGTCATGTCATCATTTCTCTGATGGCATGGTCTTCTTTGGCAACAAAGGACGAACACAACAACATTCTTATATCAAGCTACACAACCTGGAAAGGTCTCTGCAGCCAAAATAAAGTGGAGGAGAGGGACGATCCATGC
Organism: Notamacropus eugenii; assembly: GCF_028372415.1. NCBI lineage: Eukaryota > Metazoa > Chordata > Mammalia > Diprotodontia > Macropodidae > Notamacropus > Notamacropus eugenii. Next base: position 300,738,000 of record NC_092877.1, read on the forward strand.
CAAAATCACAAACAAAACTTTGGGCAAAATCTGAATTCCAATTGGAGAAGACCTCTCTAAATCCAAACCTTCTTTTGTTCATGAATGGAACCATATCAAGAAACACTATGGAAAGACAATGGTCAATGATAGTCATTTTGAGAATTATTATCAATCATTTAAGGAAGCTAGAGTTAGAGTTATACAAAGTTAGATGGTCACATTGTCAGAACCCTAGGCAGGATAAAGTTTTAGCAAGTGAGGCCATTGATGGCTATCATTTCTCTTCCATGCATGCCTGATTGACCAGTGAGGTAGATTTATTATAATAACAAGTCTAATAATCAGTAGCTCACAGTACATAGGGCTTTAGAGTTTACAGAGTATTTTATAAACATTATCAAAACAGCCCTCAGCAGTCTTTTGTCTCCTTTTGTATCCCTTGGGTTTAGCACAGTGCCTAGCATAGAGAAAGAGGTTAATGAATGTTGATTGATTGATGGGACAGATGCTATCATTCTCTCTTTATATTACTGAGGACACTGAAATTCAGAGGTATGAAGTAACTTTATTCATGGTCACATAGTCTATAAATTGCAGAGCCAGACTTCCATCCCAACTTGTTTGATTCCCACCTCTTTGGGGGTTTTCTCAGCAAAGATAGAGGAGTGATTTGTCATTTCCTTCTCCAGATCATTTTACAGATGAGGAAACTGAGGCTTACAGAGTTAAGTGACTTGCCCAGGTCACACAGCTGGTAAGCATCTGAGGCTGAATTTGAACTCTGGTCCTCCTGACTCCTCCTTCAGGGCTGGGGCTATATCCTTACACCACCAAACTGCCCCCTCTTGTATCATTCTTAATTAATTATATATTTGCTGTTTCCATCACTCCCCACACTCCTCCCAAAAGAATATAAGTTCTTTGAAGGGAAAGACTATCTTGTTTTAATTTGTGTATCCCCAGTGCCTGGCAAATGGCAGGTACTTAACATTTATTGAATTTAAATCAATTCACTCCAGGTCCCAGGCTCTTCCATCTGCATGAAAGAGACAGCAGAAATGACATGGTTAAATCCCTGATTTTACACAGGAAAAAACATAGGCCCAGAGAAATATAATTGTTCTGACTGAGATTCAGTTTTAAATAACAACGTCTAGAATGAAGTCAGAGAATTTTAGAGATTGGAGTTGGGGGGGACTTAGGAAACTCCCCTACCTATTTTTTGGTCAATTCTGACAATTCTCTCATTATTAACTTCTACGGTAACAGCTCTTTTTTTTAAAGGAAAAATTACTTTTTCCTCCTTTCTGTTTAAAAAGGACCAGCCATAGACTGCTCCCAGTATAAAGTCACAAAATCATTGATTTGGAAAGGACCTTCAAAGTCACTCTGATCCTCCTCACTCCTCTTCAGCTGCCAGTTCAGCGCTACCTCTCCAAAACTCCTAGAAAATTAAGTAATATTTTAAACAAATTCTGGATATGTATGTACCCGTTTCTTCCCATCCACCCCCCCTCCCAGAATGAAAGGCCCTTGAGGGATTGCTTTATTTTGGGCTCTCTGTTTCCCAGCATCCCACACACTACCTGGCACTTTGTAGAGGCTGACAAAATGCTTGTCAGCTGGTCAAGTCTTTTATTCCAGGCCTTTCATTTCTAAGATGAAGAAGCAGAAGCCCAAAAGGTGATAAGGAGATCTGCCTCCCCCTGGCACATCAGTATGGGGAGTGCTAACTCCTCCTTATTTCATTTGGGAGGGCACTAGGGTATCAGTGAATGCTTACAGGCTCAATTAAGGCTTCTGATTGAAGGGTAAGTGCCCAGGCTAGGCTCAGTTGGGTCCTAATAGCCCCTTCTCAATCAAGCCATTTTAAGTTTCTGGCTGCTAGTCAAGAAAGTTTGCTACTTTAACATTTTTTTAAAAAATGTGGACTGTTTTCTGGACTGTTGGGTTTCTTTTTCTCTTTTTCTTTTTTTTCTTCTTCTTTTTTTTTAGCTTTACCTAAACATCTACTCTGTAAGAAGTGTTTTCTTTAAGCCTATTTATTTCTGGGCCATCTGACATACCCAAGATAGAACAGCCCTCGCAAGATCTGTTTTTATGGCACTACAATTGGCGATTGTCCCTGACTGAATGAGCTCGTGCACATTAAAAGTTTTAGGAGAGAACTGAGAATTGCAAATAGGTGTTTAACAGGGCAAGACTCCAAAAATGAGCCAGATACAAAGGTATTTGGCAAAATGAAAATAGCACATTAGCTCGCACCTCCTGGGCCTAGCCCTAAATGGCAGAATTTAGGAAAGTAAGCTTGCTCAGTACTACTCAGCCCAGAGCTAGCCCAGGGTCAGGAGCAAGAGAAGAGCTCTTATACATTTCTAGCCCAAAAAGGGCTGGTTGACTACGTGTCTGGCTCAGGCTCTGTAGGTTAAGAGTAGGAGACAATATGTCAAAGAGTGATGAGCTCCTTGAGAACAGGAGCCCTCTCCTTTTTTGCTTTTCTTTGTATGCCTGGGGCCTAACACATAGTAGGAACTCAACAAATTCTAGTAGACTGATTTCATGTGAATGGCATACCCTCCACTAACAAAAGTCCCCTCTGTGATCTCATTTGCAGTTTTCTTGGCAAAGATCCTGGAGTGATTTGTCATTTCCTTCTCCAGCTCATTTTACAGATGAAGAAACTGAGGCAAACAGTGCTAAGTGACTTGCCTAGGGTCACAGAACTAGGAAGTATCTGAGACTGCATTTGAACTCAGGTCTTCCTAACCATAACCCCAGCCCTCCACCTACTGTGCCACCCAACTACACCCCATACCTTAGATGCTCTTAAAGTGCTTCCTCAGGCCTAGAGAAGGTCAGGTCACATAGAAGTCTAAGGTCACACAGCTAGTTAAATGTCAGAGATTAGGAATTGAATCCAAGTCTTTCTGGCTCCAAGTCCAACCTTCTAACCAAAGTTCCACACTGCATCTCCCTCTGGGGGATAGAAATAATGAAGGGCCTTGTAAAATGGGATCATGAATCTTACCTCCCTGTGGTCTGTAATAGGCACTTGGAATTGGCTGGTTTCTTCTAGCAGTGTTTTGGGCAGCAAATGTTTCTATATTCAGATCTTACACCAACTGATTTTTGCATTGTTTTGTTTTGTTTGAGAGACACCTTCCTATAGCACAGAGAACACACCAGATCCACAGAAATGATTTCAGGTGTAGTCTCAGCTCTTTCTGTCACCTATCATCAAGATTCCTTCTATGACCTTAGACAAATCACTTGCTTAGTGTATTGTAGCAAGAATTCTTTTCTTTGTTTAGGTTGGGTTAGATGACATCTGAAGTCACCTCCAACTTTTGCAAGAAAAAAAAAGGCCAAATAAGCTTAGGAAATAATAGTTTAAAAAATTTTTTTTAAAGTAGCAAATTTTCTTAGCTAGCAGCCAGGGATTTTTCAGCAAATAACCTGATTGAGATGAGGCTAGTAATTTTTATACAAGAATCTCAAGATTTTCAAAATGCCTTCCACACTCAGAGAAAGAAATATGGAAGCCATTCACAAAATGTAGAAGATCATGTTTGTGTATGTGTATGTGTTTGTGTATCATGTTTTGATTTGTTATATGATTTCTTTCATGTATACTAGTCTGACTACATAGCATGACTATAGTGAAAATATACTCAATAGGAAAGTATATGTAGAATCTATACAGAATTGTATGCAGCCGTGGGGAGGGAGGGGGGTAGTGGGGGGTAGGTGGGGGGGGGGATAAAATCTCAATTGTATGGCAGTGATTGTTAAACATTAAAAAATAAAAAAAAATAAAAATAAAAGAATCTCAAGATTTTAAAATATGATTTTTATGATTTATAATTTTATTTGTTATTTATGATTGCTAGCCAGCTTGTATTAATGAGCAAGTATGTTTAAAAACAAGCATACTTCAAAACCACAATGCAAGTGTCAGGAATCATCACAAACAACACATCCTTTTCATAATGTCCACCAGTTCCCTGCTCATTGACCACTGTCCAATGGATTATTCTCTCCATGTCTTATAATGAGTCATGGAACAGGTAGCTTATCTTGACTTTTTCCTATCCATGTCCCATCTGGGGCTATGGATGTAAGTAAAATTCTTACTTTCTTCCCCTTGAATAAAAATCCTTAGTTATTCTATACCTTGGCCCTCAAAGGAATGGGGCAACCTAGAAAAATAGCCATAGTATTAACCATAGTAATTGGAATAAGATGTATATGGAATCAAGGGCTTTGAATGGTTGGGTATGAAGAATTTAGAGTAAGCCAAGCTATTACTCCATCCTAAGGGTGGCAGTAGTGGAGTGTGGCACCCAAAAGGGGTTCTCATTCTGAACTCATATGGGCATAGATTCATCTGAACACATATGGTCATAAATTTACTATAGGGATAACTTGTAGCCCAACCTCTGGCTTGTTGCCTCTCAGCAAAACTCAAGAGAAAATTTTTTTTAAAAAGCTTAAGTATGACTCATATCTCTAGGCCTTCTGAAAACAGCTTAACAGGGTTTCCTTTCAAAAAGATAACTTAAGATATAGTGGTGGGGCGAAGGGTCCCTTTCTGGGCTGCCTTTCCACCTCTGGTGTCCACCTGATTCACCTCACCTGTGGCCCCAAGTAGCTATAGCCTATGCAGAGGCCACTCCTAGGTAGACTTTTCTGCATATGCTAAACCAGGCTGAAAGCAACTAAGGGATGCCAAACTGTCAGCGAATTTGGGGGGATATATCCCAAGCAAGTCTTCAGCCTCCCCTCCACCCACCCACCCCACCCCCAGCAGGATGAGTGAACAGTTTGTTCCAAGGGCTTAAGCAGGTACTGTAGAGCTGTTAGAGTTGGGTCAGACATCAAAGGGGCCAAGGTCATTTACTGCATTTTGGTCGTCTTTGAGAATGGAAGACAACAATGAACCAAGAAACTAGATATCAGGTATAGGACAACTATAGTTCTCCTTCAAAAAAGAGATTCTTAATATACAAAAGACTCAAATATGTGCATTAGCAGGTAATTAAGATATAAAGTCACCTGTTAGACCTATTAGGCTCACCACTGAGGTGGAAGGTAATACTGTCGAACCCCTGGACAGATACTTCACTTGAGACTTGCAAGGCCCAGACCTACTGGTCAGCTGGGACTGGCTCTTTTTTTCTTTCCCTTTTCTTTTTTAAATATTTTTTCTAATTGTATGCAAAGATCAATTTCAACATTCATTTTTACAAGATTTTGAGCTCCAAATTTTTCTCACTTCTCCCCTCCCCAAGATAGCAAGCAGTCTGATATAGATGACACAAGTGCAATCATGTTAAAGATATTTCCACTTTAGTTGTGCTGTAAAAGAAGGGAAAAATCACAAGAAAGAAAAAACAAAACAAAACAAAAGAGAAAATAGTATGTTTCAATCCGCATTCAGACTCCACAGTTCTTCCTCTAGATGTGGATAGCATTTTCCTTCATGAGTCTTTCGGAATTGTCTTGGATCATTGTATTCCTGAAAAGAGATAAGGCTCTCATAGTTGATTATCTTACAGTGTTGCTATTACTGTATATGATGTTCTGGGAGTGGCTCTTGAACTGTATCCAAATGTGTGTGTGTAGATAGATAAATATATATAAAATCTCATTAGACCCTCACAATGAACTTCTGAAAGATAAGAAAACTGAGGCAAACAGAGTTTAAGTGACTTGCCCTAAGTCACACAGCTACTCAATATCTGAGACTGGATTTGAACCCAGGCCTTCCTGACTCTGGGACTAGAGCTCCATCCACTGCAGCATCAGCTGCCTCAGTAGATGTGGTAGAAAAATAAACTCCGTATGGTTCCTAGGTAACTGGTTGATTGATTTCTGGAACCAATGCTGTATAGTAAAAAGAACACAGACTGACTCAGAAGACTCCCTCAGATACTTACTGCCTGTAAGGATCTATAAGTAAAAATAGCTGAACAAGCTGGCTTCTGATGTCTCTATCCACTCTAAAGATACCATCCAATGGGAAAGACTTTTGTCCTCACCCCAGATGCTAATTATTTAATGGACCAGGATTAATAAGGCTTTGTAATTGCATAGAACTTTTAACTTTTCAAACTGCTTTCCCAGTAACGTTGTTTTTCCCCCCAATTCCCCAAACTGAAGTCTGTGCACAGAAAACATACCTACACTTAGGGATCATTTACAGGATTAGTTCCATTTAACAAACATTATTGCTAGATTAAGCACCTGCTAGGGACAGAACAGTGAAAGGGACAATGTCTGCCTTCATGGAGTTTATAATCTAGTAGGATGTAACATGACATATAAGCAAATATGAAAACTAGTATGATAAATACATAAGAGAGATTCAAGGTCTGAGGAAGGAAAGATTATCATCTTATATATTTCTAGTAGTTCAGGCAAGTCCTTAACACTATTTGCCTCAGTCTCCTCATATGTAAAATGAGCTGGAAAAGGAAATGGCAAACCATTTCAGTATCTTTGCCAAGAAAACCCCAAATGGGGTAATGAAGAATCATATATGATTGCACAATGACTGAAAACAGCAGTAGTTTTACAAAGTGCTTTCACAAACCAGCTAGCAGTTTTTTTGTTGTTCTGACCTGTAACTTATCTTTGAGGGAGGAATTCCAGGGTGGAAACACCCTCTACCGATGCATATTGGTAACTCCTCTATACTGTATAACAGAGTTGTTAGGGGCACTGAACAGTTAATGGCCTTGCCCATGGTTACATAACTGGTACCTGACAGACGCAGAACTGGATCCAAGGGTTTAAGAGAGGAAACTCAAACTAGCTGTTGGAGAGCCAATTGTTAAATTTTCAGTGTGAATGTTTATGCCTCTGAAATTGGCAATTACTACAAATCAAGGTTTGATTTGTTGTCTTCTTGATTGTACTTGAGAAAGTATTAATAATGCAAGTTGATTTTAAAAGCATGTTGTGGGTACATTTGGAGAGGCTGGTTATTAAACAATTATCCAGCACACCTCAATGCCGTCCATGTCTTCCTGACTCTGTGGTAGGCTTCAGGCTAATGCTAGACTATTTGACACTCAGCTTAACAACTATAAGGGTATAAAATTAAATAGCATAATTTTGGAAAGAATGTAAGTTCTTTGAGAGTAGGGATTATTTTGCTTTTTTATACCATTTCATGAATGAAAAAATTAACACTCAGAGCAACTGGCCATACAGGTAGTGAGTAGCAGAAACCTGTTTCATCTTCTCTCTGCTGCATCAGGTTATAAATACATGCAGGTCTGGTGATTTCCCCCTTTTAAAACAATCCACCTCACTTGCTTTTTTTCAATGGCTATGATGCCTTGACTAAACAACTTACCAGAGTTCCATATTGATTTTAACCCTGAGAGATTATAACAAATTCAAAGCCTATCATACAGGGGAAATAATTTAAATTGTTCCTTCTGCTGAGCTTTCCCTTACCCTTGTGCCTGGATACATTCTGCACCAGCAAAGGGAGTAACCATACTCAGAAGATCATTGATCCATGGAAGTATCAAAATGTTACATTCCTAATCACTTACTTCTAAACATTAACTGTGTCCTTCTCAAGTTTATTTTTTTAAAAAAAATAGAATTTTTATTGATGTCTTTTGTTTTTATATCTCCCAAATTTCCTCCTACATTCTTTATTTTCCCCTTCTAGTGAGCCATCCTTTGTAGCAAAAACAAAACTTCGAAGAAAAAGAAGTGAAAAAATTTCAGGAAAACTGATGAACACGTAAAAAAATCTGATTTTCTGTTCAATGTTACATACACATGGGCCATAACCTCTGCAAAAGAGGAAGAGGAGATATCATCTCATACTTCATACTCATGAGCAGCTAGGTAGCACAGTGAATAAAGTGTCAGACTTGGAGTCAGGAAGTCTGAGTTTCAGACCTGCACCAGACATTGCCTACCTGGGTCACCCTGGGCAAGTCATTTAGCCTTTCTGTATCTCAGTTTCTTCATCTGTAAAATGGAAATGATGGTAGCACCTTTCTTCTGAGGTTGTGAGGATCAAATAAGTTAACAAAAGAAAAATTCTTTGCCCATATTAAAGTCCTAAATAAATGCTAATTATTGTTGCTATTATTATTCCTTCTTTATGGTCCACAGATCTTGTTCTTTAAAATTTCTCGTCATTCAATTTAATTATCTTGGAGTTTCTGTTCTTTCTGTTTATATCGTTGAAAGTCATTTTGCATATTGTTTTCCTGGCTCAGCTTACTTCACTTTGCATCACTCCATATAAATCTTTCCATGGTTCTCTGTATATATGATGGTTATCTTTTCTTACAGCACAGTTATATTCTATTATATTAAGGCACCCCAATTGATTGGGCCATTCCTCAATCAATGGGCATCCACTTTGTTTCTGGTTTTTTACTCCCACAAAAAGCTTCTATAAGCATTTTGGTGTATATGGATCCTGTCTGCCTAAGGGCCTCCTTGGGGTATATGACTAACAGTGGAATCTCTGGGTAAAACAGTAAAAATATTTTAGTCTCAAGTTCATTCTGAATAGATTTAAAACAACCATTGTATTTCTTCTCCCCCTCCACCTTTCTTCTAGCATTGGTTTAATCTTTTAGTGGACATGTGATCTATATAGTCTGGATACTCCCTCACTTGGCACAGATCAAAACCTATCCATTCCTTCCCTATGCAAATCTTATTCATATCTTGTCTTGTCCAGTGCAGGAGCTCTCCCCTTTGTAACTGTATTCCCATAGTACCTGATACATAGTAGTTTCTTAATGAGTGCTTATTGATTAGTTTTTAATCATGACTTGGATAAAGAGATATATAGCATGCCAATCAAATTTACAGATGACACAAAACTGGGTGAGGGAGAACTAATATTCTGGGCAGCAGAGTCTGAATCCAAAATAACCTTAACAGGGTAGACTGGGGGCACTGCAAAAGGGGTATCATCAGACTATTGCCCAAGACTCAAATCCAGCTCACCTGTTTTTGTACAATCTAGCATAGGTGTTGAGCATTTTTCACACTTTTAATTATGATAAAACTTAATATTAATAAAAAATTCTTTTTTTTGGCCCAAGGCAAGGTTATACAAAAACAGGCAGTGGATTAGATTTGGCAGGCCTTAGTTTGCCAGTCTAGTTTGACTAGAGCATTCACCTGGATTCCATAAGATGTAATTCAGTAGGAATAAATGCAAAGTCTTAAACTTGGGCCCAAAAAAATCAACTTCATAAGTAGAATATTGGGACCAGATGGCAGCTGTTATGAAAAAGATACTGGATTCTTAGCATCTTGAAAAACTGAATAGGAGTTTTAGAATGTGGCAGACAGGAAAGTTAAACTTGGGTTACATTAAGAAAAGCATCAATACCAGAAATAATGAGGAGGGAATCATTTCTTTCTACTGTTCTCTTCTCTGGAATATTGTGTTCAGTTCTAGGAAGGCTATCAGTGATATTGTGACCCTCCAGAAGAGAACTACTAAGATGGAGAAAGATCTTGAGTCCACATGCTATGAAGATCAGTGGGAGGAACTTGGATGTTTAACCAGAAGAAGAGAAGATTCAAGGAAGATATATCTCTTTAAGATTTGTTCTGATTGCTACCACAATGCAAAACCAGGAAGTAGAAGATCAAAGAAGCAAATTTAGATTTAATGTCATGAAAAATTTCCTAGCAGGGGGACGGAGCCAAGATGGTGGAGTAGAAAGATGGACCTATAGAAGCTCCTCCCCCACAGCCCATAAAATACCTGTAAAAAATGACTCTAAACAAATCTTAGAGCTGCAGAAGCTACAAAATGACAGAGGGAAAGAGATATCCAGTCCAACACAGCCTGGAAAGCAGATAGGAAAGGTCTGTCACACTGGGAATTCAGCCTGTGGAGCCCAGTCCAGCCTTGGTCACTCAGCACCAGTAGGACCAGTACTGGAACAGGCCTCAGGGGGTGGAATCTCTGGCAAGGACTACAGTTCCCAGGTTGCTCAACTGACAAATGTCAAAGACACCTTCAAAGGTCAGTGAGAAAGCTCTCTCACCTGGGTGAGAAGGGAACAAGGTCTGACCACATTGATAGCAGCAACTGTATCAGCAGCATCCATTTTTGGAGCCCTTGGCCTAAAGACCCTGGGGGAATTGAGCAGCTGATGTGATTCAGCCCTGAGTGGCAGCCCTAGGGTGAGGGAGAGTGCTGGTGGTGGAGCTGGTGGAGGCTCTGGAGAGGGAACCCTACTGGCTATCCTGGGCAAAACAGCATGTTTATGGTTGCTCACAGACAAGAGTGCAGGTCAGGAGAGGAGCAACTCCCTTCTCTTGATTGTGCCACCTTGGAGGAACTGAGAACTTACAGGTTCCCAGAGTATACCCTCTTCTTGACAAAGGACCCAAAAGTCAAGTAACTGACTGAGAAAATGCCCAAAAATGGGAAAAAAATAAGACTATAGAAGGCTACTTTCTTGGTGAACAAGTATTTTCTTCCTTCATTGGTGAACAAGTAATTTCTTCCTTCCTTTTGGATGGGGAAGAACAATGCATATCATCAGAGGAAGACCTAAAAGTCAAGACTTCTGCATCCAAAACCTCCAAAATAAATATGCAAAGGCTCAGGCCATGGCAAAGCTCAAAAAGTATTTTGAAAATCAAGTACAACAAATGGAGGAAAAATTGGGAAGAGAAATGAGAGCAATGCAAGAAAATCATGAAAAGCAAGTCAACAGCTTGCTAAAGGAGACTCAAAAAAATGCTGCAGAAAATGACACCTTTAAAAATAGCCCAACTCAAATGGCAAAAGAGGTCCAAAAAGCCAATGAAGAGAAAAGTGCTTTAAAAAGCAGAATTAGCCAAATGGAAAAGGAGGTTCAAAAGCTCACTCAAGAAAATAGTTCTTTAAAAATTAGAATGGACCAGGTGGAAGCTAATGACTTTACGAGAAACCAAGAAATTACAAAACAAAACCAAAAGAATGAAAACAATAGAAGATAATGTGAAATATCTCACTGGATAAACAACTGACCTGGAAAATAGATCCAGGAGAGACAATTTAAAAATTATGGGACTACCTGAAAGCCATCATCAAAAAAAGAGCCTAGACATCATCTTTTATGAAATTACCAAGGAAAACTGCCCTGATATTCTAGAACCAGAGGGCAAAATAAATATTGAAAGAATCCATCAATCACCTCCTGAAAGACATCCAAAAATATTGTAGCCAAATTCCAGAGTTCCCAGGTCAAGGGAAAATATTGCAAGCAGCTAGAAAGAAACAAGTTGAGTATTGTGGAAATACAATCAGGATAGCACAAGATCTAGTAGCTTCTACATTAAGGAATTAAAGGGTTTGGAATATGATATTCCAGAAGCCAAAAGAACTAGGATTAAAGCCAAGAATCACCTACCCAGCAAAACTGAGAATAATACTTCAAGGGAAAAATGGTCATTCAATGAAATAGGGGACTTTCATGCATTCTTGATGAAAAGATCAGAGCTGAATAGAAAATTTGACTTTCAAACACAAGAATGAAGAGAAGCATGAAAAGGTAAACAGGAAAGAAAAATCATAAGGGACTTACTAAAGTTGAACTGTTTGCATTCCTACATGGAAAGATAATATTTGCAACTCTTGAAACTTTTCTCAGTATTTGGGTAGTTGGAGGGATTACATACACACACACAGACACATATACAGACAGAGAACAGGGTGAGTTAAATAGGAAGGGATGATATCTAAAAAAATAATATTAAGGGGTGAGAGAGGAATATATTGGAAGGAGAAAGGGAGAAATGGAATGGGGCAATTTATCTCTCATAAAAGAGGCAAGAAAAAGCTTTTCCAATAGAGGGGAGAAAGGGGGAGCTGAGATGGAAAAAGGGAAGCTTAATCTCATCACATTTGGCTTAAGGAGGGAATAACATGCACACTCAATTTAATATGAAAATCTATCTTACACTACAGGAAAGTAGAGGAGAAGGGGATAGGTGTGGTGGGGCGGATGATAGAAGGGAGGGCAAATGGGAGGAGGGAGCATAAGTAAACACTTTTGGGGAGCAACATGGTCAAAAGAGAAAATAGAATAAATGGGGGGCAGGATAAGATGGAGGGAAATATAGTTAGTCTTACACAACATGACTATTATGGAAGTTGTTTACAAAACTACACATATATAGCCTATATTGAATTGCTTGCCTTCTCAATGGGGATGGGTGTGGGAGGGAGAAAGGGAGAGAAGTTGGAACTCAAAGTTTTAGGAATGAATATTGAGAATCGTTTTTTATGCCACTGGGAAATAAGAAATTCAGGTGATGGTGTATAGAAATCTATCTTGCTCTACAAGACAAGAGAGAAAATAGGGATAAGGGAAAGGAGGGGTGTGATAGAAGGGAGGACATATTGGGGGAAGGGGTAATTAGAATGCACATCGTTTTGGGGTGGGGGAGGGGAGAGATGGGGAGAAAATTTGGAACTCAAAATTTTGTGGAAATGAATGTTAAAAACTAAAAGTAAATAAATATATGACAGAAAAAGAAAGAAATGAGTAGTTCCCACTGGAGACAATAAAAATGTTGCATTGTTAAAAAAAAATTTCCTAGCAAAATTATCTTTAGGTGGAATGAGCTGCCTTGAGAAATGGTGGGTTACCCCTTTTTGGAAGTTGTTGATGAAGGGCTAGGTGATTGCTCACCATCTATATCATGGTGGTAATTTTCTCAAGTACAGGTTGGAGTAGATGGCTGCTGAGTCCTCTTCAAATTCTTGAAATTATTTGATTCTGCAATATCTAACCAATAGAGTGGAACAATTTCTCTGGGTATCTTTTTTTTATTATTATCCTTTATCCCTTGCTTTTGATATATAACCAGCTCACCTTTTCTGGACCTAAAAGTCGTGATATCATTTACAATATTTTATAAATGTAAGTCATCGTTGATAACATGCCTACTTATGCCCACCATATGTCATTCCATAGTCCTTTGGTTCATACACAATTTTGATTCTTCTGAAATTTTGACACCTATGACATCAAAACCGTATCATTTCACCAGGAGAATATTGGCATTTAAAAGATAGGCTTTTTGATGGAGAGTAGTTTGAGTTCATTGAAAACACTATATAAATTCTGAAATACAATCCCAATGGCTCTCCTCCTCCTCTTCTTCAAATATGTGCCCAATTCATTTCCATCTTTTCTACATACCTAAGAAATAAGTATCAATGAGTTAACTCAATGGGGTGCCCATCTAAATTCATGTCATAACCTGAATATACATTTTTCATTCACTTACCTTTTCCTCTCTGGATTATTAGGTTAATAACTTGGGTGGGTATGAATTTTATTGGCCCTGAAGTATTCTGGGGATTGCTGCAATCAACATAATGCAAACCACAAGCAAGAAAACGTAAGAAATCACTTTAGGACGTTGCTCAAGACATGCTCCAAACAGCCTTATAAAATATATGTATGTATATATATATATCCCTGTTTTATAAAATCAAGTGATATTGTTAATCAGAGGATCCTTGGGGGGAGAAAGCATTATCTTTGTGGTTATAGTTATCAAGGAATCTTGTATAATCTTAGTATATATGTAGGAGATACCTTTTAAAGGAAAGTTTCTAAGACTGTTTTGATCTATCAAGTCAAATGTCTTTCTCTAATCAACAAGCAACAAACAAATCAAACATAATGACTCAAAATTATTGTCATGGCTAATGGGCAGGCCAGATCTGGTAGACTGTTTGAGATGAGTGTGGACAAAACCCATTAGCCTTCCATTCTAAGTCTAGCACCAAACTGTAGAGCCCCTGGGAGTGACAGGCCACTAGGCTGCCTGAGGAGGGGGTAAACCAGCTCACGTCAGAAACAGAGCAGATCAAAATTCCTGTGCCCATCAGGTGTGGGATCAGGTCTGGGAGCAGATGCTTCACTTCCAGCCTGGGAAAGACAGACCTGTCAACAAAAAACAAGAGCTTGCTTTCTTGATATCTCTCATGTCAATTATGTGACAGTGAAGATGAGATTTGTAGCAGAAAGTCATGTACCAAAGTCGGTCTGTTCCCTTCTCTTTTATTTTCATCAGGGATGCCCATGATACAAGTATAAACCATTCTCAAAAAGAGATAAGATAAAAAGTATAGTGGTCTATTAGTTACTGGTATCTTCTCAGTTGCCTTTTCTGGCATAACAATATAATTTATGATGTTATTATTCATTAGGAAGGGAAATGACTTGCCTAAGGTCATATAGCTAATAATAGGACCAGGATTAGAGCCTAGAACCTAGTTCTCATGACTTTTTTCGCCATCCTAGGTTCAGAGTATGAATCTTAGAATGTGACCTTAGAATGGTACACAGAGTTAAACACAGGGAATACATATTGTTGAAGAGAACTGTCTAAAGTAGAAGGAAAATACCTTTGAGTATAAGAAGTGAAAGATTTCCAGCTCCTTTAAAAGAGCCCCAAATCCAGATGTACCTGTCCCTAGGTAATAATAAAAATCATAGCCCATGGGCCAGAACCCTATGTTCTGGGTATGTATAAACCGGGCTCAGTCTCAGTGGGACTGTCTCCAAATCATATTTCTCTGATTCATCTTGTCTCTATCCAAATATTCCTCTGGGACCTCACAGAATAGTACATTTCTAAGTCTCCACTGTTGTGATTTAAAAAATTCCTATTTCCCATGCAAGCACTTCAGTAACAATGCATATCAGATGCAGGACAGCCATTATTTTAGAACTCTTAGAAAATTCAAAGCAATACAGAGGACTCATAGTAGCCCATAATTAGTCAATATAATTCTTTTCCCCTTTCCATGTCTTTCAAGCTAAATAAAGATGTTTTGTTCATTTTTATCACCACTGCTTCCTTCATTTTCGTTCTTTTCATTTCAAATCCCTTGCTGAAAGCTAGATTATAGTCCAGACTCAGGTTTTTATACTGGTCCCCAACAGCAATCCCTGCCTGTTCTGAATTGTATGGAAGTTATACAATCCAGACAGGAAGTAAAAAAGACAGGAGAGTTGTTAATTAAAAAGAAAGCAAATGAGTGCCTAAGCTCAAAAGCTTTCTAATATCCATTACACCTTTGAACTGTTAATAAGAGGATTGGAGTTCCTGATATCATTTCCCCATTTACAGACCTACAGACATTTACAGATACTGCTTCTTGGCTGAAAGGTGAGAGAACAGCTTTAATGGAACAAAGGAAATGTTCCTTCTCTCAATGCAAAGATGCTGTTTTAATCATCTGAGTCTTACTATACAGCCGTAACGAGAATCCCATTAATTCTTAGAATCCCTGGGCTCTATCTACGATATGCTCCAATGTAAAAAGCAAAAACCAGTCACCCAGACACCCGAACTACTGCAGGCCATTATGGATTAGGCTTCTGGCACATGTAAACTTATACAGACAGGGAAATAGTCTGTTTTTTGCTCTAAGTGATTGGGACTTAAGGGGGAATAACCATCCTGAGGTGACAGAAATAATCACATAAGACTAGCTAGAACTGACAAAGAATAAATTTAATGGGCATGTAAAAAGTGAGAATGTGCCTCTCCAAACTGGCATTGACAATGACCCTGGGGCAAAAGTCTAAAAGATCTTAGCATGAATTGTGGCGCCATCTTTATTATAGTATTCATTCTTCTCTTTCCCCTCCAAAGAGTATTCAACAAAATTCTCTAGCACTCCCTATAAAAGCTCTGTCTGACTGTACTAGAAATCAGTGACTTGGTTTTATTCTGTGTTCTCTCCTGCTCCCCTCCCCCACACACATAGACTTGTAGACTCAGTCTTGACCTAAAAATCTATCCTAGAAGTGAAACTACAGAGCTTAATCCACTAAAATCAGTCTGGCTTTGAGCCCCAGAGAAAATGAGATTTCTATAAAAATGTCCCCTTTAAAGAGAGATTTGTTCCTTCCATAGCTCCCTGTGGGAATCACCTACTATTAACTCCAAAACTGCTTGGTGATATTCCAAGAAAAAGGTTCCAGCATAAATAGGAATGAGGAGGCAACCCCCTACATTTGCCATGTCTTTTAATGAGGCTAGATCTAATTCATATTTATAGCGGTTCTCTGCCTTGGTATCTTCACAAGAAGCATATCCTCTTTATTCCCTCACTTGGCTTCTGGAAGAATATGATCATTCTCCACAATGACCATGTCAAAAATGTTACAAGTATATAGTTCAGTACTGCTTCAGTAGTTGCTTTAACATGACCCTATTTCTCCATGTGGCAAAAGCAGAGATAAAACATGGTGGTTTGACTTTAATATTCCATAGCCACCTTCAGCAGTTCTCCATTGCACATTGAATAAAATGCAAACTACTTTGTTTTCAAAGCCTTTTGTACTCACCTTTTCAATCTATCCACAAACTACTTCCTTTCAGATACCTCATTCTTCTACCCCAACAAGGTGGCACAATGACCTGAACCAAAGTTCCCTAGACCTGAATTCAGGAAAATAAGTTCAAATTCAGCCTCAGACACTTAGTAGCTGCGTCACTTAATCTCTGTTTTCCTCAGTTTCCTCAACATTAAAATGAAAAGAATAGCACCTGCTTCACAGGGTTGTTCTGAGATCAATATCTATAAAGCACTTTATACATAACAGACTTCTAATAAACATTTTTTTTCTGCCTCCTTCCTGTTTCCCAGTCTCATTCTGTCCTTTCCCATCTTTGTGGTCTGCATCTTCCTCCATGACTGGAATAACTCTCCCATTATATTTATGCCTATAGAAGTTTTAGGATCAGGATAATCTCAGCTTTAGGATGCAACAGTACCTTCTGTGTTCTTTACTATATAGATAAAACCTGTTTTGTGGTAATATCCTATGTTCTGTATCAAGGTCTTAGACCCATAAGGAAGAGCTGATGGTCATTCTTGTGGAACTAAATAAATTGAGGTATCCACTTTCCACTTGGATAAAGACAAAAGAACCGAATTAGTGAGATCAGTGACTTGATGGTAACCCTTGGGGTCATGGAGTGGAAGTTACCAACATTCTTGGCTAGATTAGGGTATCTGAGTCAGAAAGTTTGCAACACCAAAAATGTCTCCAGTCTTTCCTGTCAGGAAGAAGACTCTGACACAAAGATTGCATGCAGGGGAATAAACTAAGATCCAGGAAGATGATGCCATTTGCCCAAGGTCAGTCATACTGTAGGCTAGTGAGTTTGGTAAAGGCAACCCCAAGGAGAAAAGTTCAGAGCAAGGGTTTTTGGTTGGCTGTCAAGAAACAGTTAGTTGTTCTGCAGTCTTCACAGAGTCTGTTATAACTGAAGCAATGGAGGAAAGCATTTCTTCCAAATGAATTTTTTTCTCCCTATTAGAAACTCATAAGCACTCAACCCACATGCTTAACTCCCATCTATATCACCCTGAGTGTCACACACAGATTCAGATCATGATAGTCATTGGAGCAGCTGAGAACAAGTGGTTCTGATTTGTAATTGCAACCTCCTCAGAAGTGAGAAACTTCCAGGGCAGCACATCTTATAATCAGAAAATCAAGAAATTCAGACGTGGGATGTTCTGCTGTGATGAAGATGAAAATGAAGGCCGCTCTCAAAGTGACAAACCTTTGTTCAAGTGAGAGACTGATGAGTACAGAGCAGATTACCCTCTAGTTCCAGTCAAAGACATTGATTTCAAATACTACCCCCACCTACCTCCCCTCTTCTCTTCCTTTCCGTCATGGAGAGTTAAAAGTCAGGAGGGTAGAAGTGAGCAAGGTCACAAGTAACAAAGAGAGGCTATTTCTGACCCAGGCTTCATTTCTTCCCCAGACCCACTCCAACTGACTGGGGTCAAATAAAAGGATGCAAGTGAACAGTTAAGCTTTAAGAATGATACCACTTATAATGGAACAAAATACACATTCTTTCCCACCCCCTGTTCCCATAAGAGTAAGGACCCCAACATACACAGAAAACCTGCTGCACAGGATCTTAGATCTGCTTTTCTAAAAGGAAAGCAACTTTTGAGGGTTCAAGAATCTAATCAAGCACATATATCAATCACTTAGTTCAGGGGAAAAAGTCAGCACCCTGAACTTCAGACAAAATGCAGAGAAATAAAGAGCAAAAGACAGGCCTTCCAACTGTCTGATCCTAAGCAATACATACATCACAGATCAACAGACAAATCCAACAGTCTGACCATTACATACATACATAGTTACCAGAGAGAGAAGCACCAACATCTAGGTTTTCAAAGCCAGGGGGCTCTTTAATGACTACGCAGAGTCTCATCTGGCCAAACAGTAAGCCCCAAAAGTAATAGGTAAGCTCCAAAACAAAATCTCACCTCAGAATATATATATATATATATATATATATATATATATATATATATATATATACACTTTTCAGAGCCAGAAAGCATCATATCCCTTGAGAACCAGTGCCTCATTAGAAATTAACAAAAGGTGTGGGAATTCCTACAAAACAAATCTCAATTCCTACAAACAAAAATCAAACTTCCATTAGTGGGCAGGCCCATTAATAAGTGAGGAAGATCTTTAACTCTCATTAACATTATACCCCCTCACTTAATAGTACTTTACTGTTTTTCCAATTACATGTAAAGATAGTTTTCAACATTCACTTTTACAAGATTTTGAGTTCCAAATTTTTCTCCCTTCCTCCTTCTACCGCCCCAAGACAGCAAGCAATCTGATATAGGTTATACATGTATAATTTTATTAAACATAGTTCCACTTTAGTCATATTGTGAAAGAAGAATTGGAACAAAAGGGAAAAACCATAAGAAAAGAAAAAAAAGTGAAAACATTATTCATCTGCATTCAGACTCCACAGTTTTTCCTCTGCTGTGATTAGCATTTTCCATCATTAGTCTGTTGGAATTGTCGTGGATCATTGTATTGCTGAGAAGATCTAAGTCTATCATAGATGATCATCAGACAATGTTGCTATTACTATATACAATATTCTGTTTCTGCTCACTTCACCCAGCATCAGTTCATGTAAGTGATTCTAGGGTTTTCTGAAATCTGCTTGTTCATCATTTTTTATAGCCCAATAATTTCCATTATATTCATATACAACTTGTTCAGGCTCTGGAGGAGAAGTGAGGCCGGTGATCTGCACAGCCCTCACTCAAAGAAAAGTCAAGTGCAAGTCATGCCATCATTTCTCTGATGGCATGGTCTTCTACAGCAATGAAGGATGAACACAACACTCTGTGAGAAGACACAGCTGCCTGAATGAGGACCGAGCTAGCTGGGTAACTCAGCTCCTCCTCTCCTGTTTGTCTCCCTCTCCCCTTCCTTCTCCTCTCTAAAGGAAGGTAAATTTGGATGGCCAGAGGATGCCTACTTAACTTTCCTTTCCTTCCCTTCCTTTTCCTTCCCTTCCCTTCCCTTTCTTTCCTTTCCCTTCCCTTCCCTTCCCTTCCTTTCCCTTCCCTTCCCTTCCTTTTCCTTCAATTCCTTTCCCCTTAAACCTAATGCACTCTGAAGCCCATAGATTGGACAACACTAGGCCCCTGCCCAAGCTCCATTTAATGGTTGTTTTCTGGCTTCAGAGTGATTATCAATAGTAATTGTTGCTGTTTCCCTCCCAGTCTGATGTAGTTACTTTTCTTTGCCTCATTAAAGGGGCCATCCCCTGATTACTTCTTAAACAGGCCTTTTCACTGAATGGGTGTTACCTCATCCTAAGTGAGTACCCGAATACACCTTGGTTTAAAGGGGTCAAGGTCTCCCATTGCATCCTGGCTTATCTCCAGTTATCCTGATGAGTATCTGGTCACTGGATTCAGATGGCTCTGGAGGAGAAGTGAGGCTGGTGACCTGCACAGCCCTCCCGCACTCAAAACACAGTCAAGTGCAAGTCATGCCATCATTTCTCTGATGTCATAGACTTTCTTCTACAATGAAGGATGAACACAACAACAACAATACAACTTGTTCAATCATTCTCCAATTGACGGGTATCCCCTCGATTTCCAATTCTTTGCCACCACAAAAAGAGTTTCTATAAATACTTTTGTATATGTCAGTCCTTTTTCCTTTTCTTAATGATTTCTTTCAGATACAGACCTACCAGTGGTATTGCTAGATCAAAGGGTATGCACAGTTTTATAACCCTTTGGGCATAGTTCCAAATTGTTCTTCAGAATGGTTGAATCAGTTTACAACTCACCAACAATGCATTGGTGTTCCAATTTTCCCACATCTTCTCCAACATTTATCATTTTTCTCTGAAGTAATGTTAGCCAATCTGATAAGTGTGATGTGGTACCTCAGAGTTGTTTTAATTTGAGTTTCTCTAATAGTGATTTAGAGCATTTTTTCATATAACTCTAGATAGCTTTAATTTTTTCATCTGTAAACTGCTTGTTCATATCCTTTGACCATTGATCAACTGGGGAATGACTTGTATTCTTATAAATTTGAATCAGTTCTCCATATATTTAG